>NC_027755.1:28724330-28745163 GCF_000695525.1 Brassica oleracea var. oleracea | reverse complement strand
AAATTAGGTAGTTTTATTCGTTTTAGGATATTTCATAAATGCAACTGAAAAAAACAAGCAAAAAAATAGGGAGTTTAATTAATGAAGTAAGAACATTTTCAAATGGGTACTTCTTTTTTAATAATATAGATATATAATATTTTGGGACTTTATTGCAAAAATACAACAAAAATTTGAATTTTTTTTATCATTAAATTTATTTGTTTTAAAAGTGAACCCTGGGCGTGTGCCACCCACTTGCCTACCCCTAGAGCCGGCACTGCTGGTGTGGTGTGATATTCATATGATTTCGTGAGATCAGTAACAATACTATTATGTTATGTCTGTAGAGAATGATGAGAGTATAAGATTGGAAGAATATTGTATTGACTCTCATAATGATAAAGCTTATACATTTACAACTTTTATAGGAAGATAAGAATATAAACATTAAACCTAGTTTCCTTAAATAAATATATACATATCTCAATAACAATATTCACAATTATATTTTATATCTTTATGATTCTCTATATGTCTCCTCAAGCTCAAGGTGGTGATGAAGTGACAACTGAAGCTAGGCTTGAGATTGAACAATAATAGATCAAGACGTGATGGAGATCGCAATGGTGGTTAGGAGCTTGAGGCTTTTTTTTCTTCGTTGGCGGCGAAGAGATCTCATGATGGAGATGAAGAGAGACGGAGATCCAATGATCTGTGTTTGTGAACGCAGCGGATCAGTAACTGTGTAGCGGAGACGGAGGAATGTTGCAGTCATGTTTGACGGAGAGATCGGAGGACATAAGATTTGTGTTTTGACAATGGAAGTCTCATCTTGTTGATATCGTGAGATGGTTGGAGAGGAAGCACCTTGACTTGGAAACAGAAAATAGAAGGTTGAAGGCTTATAGATTCAGAGGCACGTTTGATTAGCTTGAATGATGGTAGGAAGCACTTTGGCTTGGTAACAAAACCATTTTTTAATGTTTTTTTTCTAATACCTAAGAAATATAGAACAAAGAAAACGATTTTTTTTCAAAAAGAAGAGATAGATTCAGAGGTCTTCGGAGACATGAATAATTAATAAGAAGCTCCATGGCTTTAAGAAAAACAAAACAAGAAGCATTAAGCTTTGATTTTGGAAGTGAAACCATGATGGCTTAAGAATTATAAAGATAAAAATGAGGC
Organism: Brassica oleracea var. oleracea; assembly: GCF_000695525.1. NCBI lineage: Eukaryota > Viridiplantae > Streptophyta > Magnoliopsida > Brassicales > Brassicaceae > Brassica > Brassica oleracea. The sequence goes on along the minus strand of NC_027755.1, from coordinate 28,743,996 downwards.
ATGAATATAAAGAAGCACTAGGCTTGGATTCAGAGGTCTATGGTAGACTTGAATAACAAAAACCTCAATGGCTTAGATTCAAACGCTCACATGAACATGAATGGTGGAAGTGTATAGCTTAACATAAAATATGATAGAAGCTTAATGGCTTGAAATCAAAAAATAAAGAAGCTCTGTAGCTTGAAGAAATAAAAGAAAAACATGAACGGAGCAGATCGTTAGATCATTGTAGCTCTTATACCATGTAGAGAATGATGAGAGTATAAGATTGGAAGAATATTGTATCGACTCTTAGTGATAAAGCTTATACATGTACAACTTATATAGGGAGATAATAATATAAACATTAAACTTAGTTTTCTTAACTAAATATATACATATCTCAAAAACAATATTCACAATTATGTTTTATATCTTCATGATTCACTATAATGTCCACATGCTTTTATGTTTGATTTATATACTTGTGTTTGGTGGTATTAGAGTGTCATTATTTGGCTATGTCTTTCATCTCTTCGTTCGGAGGTGGAAACTTTGATTTGAGCAATAGAATGTATGAAGAATTTACGACAGTTTCATATTACGTTTGTAACAGATTGTTCTCAATTACGTTTTACACATTAATTTTGTACTTTATTTTTAAAGAATGATTAATTTTAAAAAGATAAAAAAAAAGTTATAGTTACAATTGATATATGTTTAGAATGTCAATATATATTGGAATATGTGTTTGGAATTTCAATATATTGGCATAAATTTAATTAAAACAAAGTTGATTTTTCTGATGTTTTTGATTCTTTGGTATCTGGATTTATAGTCATTTACTATTAAAAAAATATATATTGGCATAAATGTTTCTTTAGTAACTGACGTGATATATTCATTGATGTTTGTATGAATAATTGCATCAATATATTTTAATCAAAGGTCATGGTGGTTATTGTGGCGGTTACTTGATTATTAGGCATGTGGTGGTTAGATTCAGAAATTAAATTTAATTACAGTTATATTTAAAAGGTATATTTTATTGAAATAAAAGTTAGATACAATTTTTTTATCAATAAGTCATGTTTCTAATTTAACATTACTGATGCTCGTCAGTGTCTGTCGTGTGGGGATGTAATATGGATTTGCCATTTGTTTAGTAAAAAGCCGGATAGTCCCTTTTTTTTTCTTGCTATAGAGCGGGTAAGGTATAGTTTAATGAAACAATCACATAACATTTCAGTTCCAAAAAAAAAAAACAATCACATAACATAACGCCTAATAATTGCAATGCTATCTACATTCAAACCAAATCTGGGATTTTATATGATTGATTAAACTTTCTTTTTGTTATCTCTAGAAAGAGATGTTGATTAATTAAAGTTAGGTTTCCTTTAATATCAACTAGATTTTGATCCGTCCTTTAAAAGGCATTTAAAGGGCATGTATATTTTTATTTATTTTTTTTGAGAAATTTAATTTTTATATTTATATTTTTTTTTGTAATAATATTTGTGTTTAATATTTATTTAATTTAATATAATTTTGGTAACATATTATATTTTTGTAATAGTTACCTAACATAATTAGCCAAGAATATTCATACCCAGAAAAACCCAACTCAGAATCGACCCGAAAATCAAAGTCGATTACTCTGTTAGATATGACCTATATACTCGAATGGTTCTTAAAGTGTTATATCTGAAACCAATATCAAATTTAATCCGCATCGAAAACCAAACAATTTTTTTGAAAAATGTTTGAAAAAATTAATTTTAATATATTCTGTTATATATATGTAATGAGTTAATATGATCTTCACTAACTTCCATAATAATATCAGATACATATTAAAAATATATTCAGAATTTAAATTAGATATTAGCCATATAATTAGGTACCAAATAGAAGTTGGTTACGTTATATATTTAAATGCTACATCTTCTAGGGAATTTAGATGCAATTTTAAAATATGTTGATTGAAGTAATAATTAACTAACGATTTTGATGCTATCATACACTTTTCTCATCTTTATTTAATTTCAGTTTTTGTTTGATTAAATAAGATATTTAGATGTAAATAGAAAAACTGGATCCCGATTATTATGCTCAAGTGGTGGTTACATCCACAATATATAATTAGATGCACTTAGTATTTTTTTAAGTATAGATTGTTGAAAATAATTAGTTGGACTAAACATATATCAATAGGAACAAGATTTAGGTTCACCCCTAGGGTGAACCTTTAGATTTACCTCTCCTCTTGTTATCTAAATTAATAATAAAATAGATTAACTTTATTTTAAAAAAATCTGAAATAATTGAAAAAAAATAACGCCAATTTTAATGATGCTTATGCCACTAACTAAACCCTAAACCTTAAATCTAAACCCTAAATTCTAAAATCAAACTCTAAACCCTAAACCCTAAACCCAAATCCTAAACCCAAACCGTAAATCCTAAACCCTAAATCTAAACCGTAAACCGTAAACCCAAAGCCTATATCTTAAACCCAAATCTTAGACGCTAAACTCAAACCATATACCCAAACCTAATCCCTAGACCTTAAACTCAAATCGTAAACCCTGAACCCAAATCTTATATCCTAAAGGTTTGGGTTAATGTTGATGTTGTTTCTTTAGGGTTTAAGGCTTGGGTTTAGAGTCTACGTTTGGGTTTAGGATCTAGGGTTTGAATTTAAGGTCTAGGGTTTGGGTTTAGAGTTTACGGTTTGGGATTAGGGTTTAGGATTAGGGTTTAAGATATAGGTTTGTGTTTAGGGTTTAGAGTTTGGGTTTAGAATTTAGGGTTTACGATTTAGATTTAAGGTTTAGGATTTAGAATTTCAGATTTAGAGTTTAGTTAGCGGCGTTATCGTCATTAAAATGAGCGTCATTATTTTTTTCAATTATTTTAGATTTTTTTTTAAGAAATAATATATTTTATTATTAATCTACGTAGCATTTTGATTGATAATAAGAAGGGAAGTGAATTTAAAAGTTCAACTTAGGGACGAATCTCAATTTTATTCTATCAATAGGTCATGTTCCTAATTTAATAATATTGATTGAAACACACTTCGTATCTATTTAAAAAAGGAAAGTTGATCATGTAATTTCGAGAAAACACAACTCTTAGTGGATGTGAGAAAGTGTAGCTGTGGACCTGTCCGCAGGGGATGATTGGTGGATGGGGTTGAGTGACGAATGCTCCATGCAGATGATACGTTGGACCATAGTAGGAATATTCTTGTCTACGCTTTTATTCCTTGGTTGATTATTATTATTTCCTTAACACCGAAGACAAAATAAAGTCCAATATATGATATCTTACCAGTTTGTCAGTCGCCACACTTTTCACCTTTGCGTCAACTTGGAGTTGCTTGGAGGATTCTCCTATTTCAATTTAAGTTTTGTCCAATATACTAGTGAAGGGATCGAATAGAACTTTGAAGAGCTTAATCGCCAGCACTTTCTACATGCGCAGAAGTAGAAGTAACCAAAAGTCGCAAGAGCCACAAACCGATACCCTGTCTTGTCTCCCAAGATTAGTTTATATTATTTCATTATTCCTATACAGATGATGTAATGATACCGGTGTGGTGTGATATTCATATGATTTGGTGAGATCAATAACAATACTATACTGGTGTGCAGGCCCGCTCAACTTTATATTGGACCCTTGGATAAATTTAATATATATGCAATATAATTGATTATATATAATATTTTTGGTTTTTATTGCAAAAATACAACAAAAATTTGGATTTTTTTAATCATTAAATTTATTTGTTTTAAAGGTGGACCATGGGCGTGTGCCCCACTTGCCTACCTCTAGAGCCGGCACTGCTGGTGTGGTGTGATATTCATATGATTTCGTGAGATCAGTAACAATACTATTATGTTATGTCTGTAGAGAATGATGAGAGTATAAGATTGGAAGAATATTGTATTGACTCTCATAATGATAAAGCTTATACATGTACAACTTATATAGGAAGATAAGAATATAAACATTAAACCTAGTTTCCTTAAATAAATATATACATATCTCAATAACAATATTCACAATTATGTTTTATATCTTCATGATTCTCTATATGTCTCCTCAAGCTCAAGGCTGTGATGAAGTGACAACTGAAGCTAGGCTTGAGATTGAACAATAATAGATCAAGACGTGATGGAGATCGCAATGGTGGTTAGGAGCTTGAGGCTTTTTTTTCTTCGTTGGCGGCGAAGAGATCTCATGATGGAGATGAAGAGAGACGGAGATCCAATGATCTGTGTTTGTGAACGCAGCGGAGACGGAGGAATGTTGCAGTCATGTTTGACGGAGAGATCGGAGGACATAAGATTTGTGTTTTGACAATGGAAGTCTCGTCTTGTTGACATCGTGAGATGGTTGGAGAGGAAGCACCTTGGCTTGGAAACAAAAAATAGAAGGTTGAAGGCTTATAGATTCAGAGGCACGTTTGATTAGCTTGAATGATGGTAGGAAGCACTTTGGCTTGGTAACAAAACCGTTTTTTTAATGTTTTTTTCTAATACCTAAGAAATATAGAACAAAGAAAACAGTTTTTTTTTTCAAAAAGAAGGAATAGATTCATAGGTCTTCGGAGACATGAATAATAAGAAGCTCCATGGCTTTAAGAAAAACAAAACAAGAAGCATTAAGCTTTCATTTTGGAAGTGAAACCATGATGGCTTAAGAATTATAAAGATAAAAATGAGGCATGAATATAAAGAAGCACTAGGCTTGGATTCAGAGGTCTATGGTAGACTTGAATAACAAAAACCTCAATGGCTTAGATTCAGACGTTCACATGAACATGAATGGTGGAAGTGTATAACTTAACAGAAAATATGATAGAAGCTTAATGGCTTGAAATCAAAAAATAAAGAAGCTCTGTAGCTTGAAGAAATAAAAGAAAAACATGAACGGAGCAGATCGTTAGATCATTGTAGCTCTTATACCATGTAGAGAATGATGAGAGTATAAGATTGGAAGAATATTGTATCGACTCTTAATGATAAAGCTTATACATGTACAACTTATATAGGGAGATAATAATATAAACATTAAACTTAGTTTTCTTAACTAAATATATACATATCTCAATAACAATATTCACAATTATGTTTTATATCTTCATGATTCACTATAATGTCCACATGCTTTTATGTTTGATTTATATACTTGTGTTTGGTGGTATTAGAGTGTCATTATTTGGCTATGTCTTTCATCTCTTCATTCGGAGGTGGAGACTTTGATTTGAGCAATGAAATGTATGAAGAATTTACGATAGTTTCAGGTTACGTTTGCAACAGATTGTTCTCAATTGGTGAAGATGGTTTCGGAACCAGAAGAATGACCAGCATTTGAAAGTTATCTGGAAGATATCAAGCTTTTACGAAGAAGTTTCCTCAACTCAGACATCGGTCATGTACCTCGGACGGAGAACCTACGGGCAGATAGCTTAGCACGCAGTGCTAGGAAACAACCGTCTTTTGTCGTTCACATGGATGCAGAGTTACCGATTTGGTTTACATAGTCAATATGAGTATATGAATGTCTCGTTGTAAAAAAAAAAAAGTGTCATTATTTGGCTTGTTAATTACTAAGTAGATCCTGGTCGTCAAAATATTGGGCAGTGAATAGTACCCGCCAAATCCATCAAAGTGAGAGGCGATGCAGATTTGGCACCAACGGGTCACAACGTAATCAGTAGTGATCATATCATTCATATAGGCAGTAGTGGGCTAAGTTTAAGAGTTGAAACGCAAGTGTTGCTGACGGTATAAACTATGAACATTTGACAAACTGATCGAAATGCTTAGTTTAAATGATCTCAAGTTTTTGTATGCTTTGATACAAAAGTTACGTCGGTAGATGTTCGTAACATATAAAAAAAAACATTTCCATCAATTTTGTTGGGTTGGATCCGTAAAGTTAAATTACCGGCCCAAGGCCTGCTATTCGAAAGCTATCAAACGACGGCGTATAAATAACCTGGTATCATCACAATTTAACCAAAAACGAAAACCACGCGCCCGCCCAACTCAGATCTCCATCACGATCAAGATCCAACGGCCCAGATCCACTCCCTCTCCTTCTGACTCTTCTCTCAAAAGAGAACAATAATAACATTCTGAATCTTCGAAAAGCCGATCGGGAGGAAAAATAATTCAACGGCCGGCCGGTTGCTCTCTCTACCTCCGTTCTGACGATTAATCTCCCCGGAGCAGATCTGGTACTTCTCCTGAATCTCTCACTCTCTTTCGCTCAGTATTTTAGTTTGTTTGTAACATCGTTTGTTTTTGCATTACCAGTGATTCGTTTCTAGACGCTATACGCAATGGCTGCTCCTCCTGCTAGAGCTCGCGCTGATTACGATTACCTCATTAAACTACTCTTGATCGGAGACAGCGGTTGGTTTCCTCAATTCCAGATCGTAATACTGCGTTCGTTCCGCGAGTCTCGTGAATTTGTGTGAAGGATCGATGGTGACGCATTAGTGATTTGAGGTTTTCGATCTTCAATTAGGCGTGCTGTGATTTTATATCTGAGTTTCATCAGCGTAGTGTGTTGATTTTAGAGAACCTTGGATTTAGTGTGAGGAGCATCATACGACTCCTCTTAGTTTCATATAAGCTTTGTATGAAGGGTGGATGCATTAGTTATATGAATTTTTCGATATTCCATTAAGCTTGCTGTGATTTAGCACACGTGGTCCTGTCTCAGTTACTGACATTTGAATTTCATCAGCGTAGTATGTTGATTTTAGAGTGTGAGGAGCAACTGATGTTCATCATACGGCCTCTTCTTAGTCTCGTATCATGCTGGAAAATGTCAAGACGAATGACAATAGTGATGTAAATGAACTTTCGGGGTGGATGTTTTGAGTGACAAATGGTTTATGATAGTATTAGACTTTGCACGTGTGTAACCACCACATTCAAAGGTCTTTTGCTTTATCTAACTTCTTCCTCTATCTTCTTTCATGTACACCAGGTGTGGGTAAGAGTTGCCTCCTCTTGCGTTTTTCAGATGGCTCCTTTACCACCAGTTTCATTACAACAATTGGGTAAGTATGATCTCTTTATTACTTGATGCTTTTCTCTCAAGTGCTTTGTGTACTTGTCTGTTAAGATCCACGTATTACCGTAAATCACCACCAACAAGAGTATAACAATCTCTCACAAGCTAATAGCTACCCTCTCAAGTTGATCAAACCAATTGATAACTCTCCCTATTACATTTGTGAAGATAGAAACACTCCGAACACAACAGAGTCTTCTCTTGATTTGAATTGTATTGTCATCAGTCGGCTTTCCCTCCAGGGCATATCATTGTCTTGTTCCCTTCCCACTCAATATAAAATTTTGTTGTGACAGAATTGATTTCAAGATACGGACTATTGAGCTGGATGGGAAGAGAATTAAGCTGCAAATCTGGGATACTGCAGGACAGGAGCGGTTCCGGACTATCACAACTGGTATCTCTTCGATTTTTGCTTTCGAATATGCCCTTTGCTCTTCTTTTTCTCTTACTGTTATTCATACGCATCCTTTATGGTGGGAACGTGGAATACTCACCTAAGTGGTTTCTTCTTATTGCAGCGTACTACCGTGGAGCCATGGGCATTTTGCTTGTGTATGATGTCACCGATGAATCATCTTTCAACAGTAAGTTTTCTCTTTACTTCTTACTACAGTTTAACGTTGTTTAATTCTAGCTTCTAGGCCTCATGCAACTAACAATCCTTCGCAAGAAAGTATATATTATTCCATCTGTAGTTAGTATTTTCTAATAAACCTATATGTTATTTTTCTTGTCATTTGTTTTCTTCAATTCCAGACATCAGGAACTGGATCCGTAATATTGAGCAGCACGCTTCTGATAATGTCAACAAGATTCTCGTGGGGAACAAGGCAGATATGGATGAAAGCAAAAGAGTCTCTCTCTCTCTCTCTTACCGTTCCCATATATCTTTCTGCTTATCTATTACGTGATTTGTTTATCTAACACACTGATTTGTTGTGTTTTTGTATTTCCAGGCTGTGCCAAAAGCTAAGGGACAAGCTCTTGCAGATGAATACGGAATCAAGTTCTTCGAGACTGTACGTTGTAGTACTAGGTTTTGTTATGCGTATAGGAAAATGCGATTCTCATTATTGGCTAACGTTAGATGAGTTTGGTCTTGCAGAGTGCCAAGACGAACTTAAACGTTGAGGAAGTTTTCTTTTCAATAGGTAAAGACATTAAGCAAAGACTAGCAGATACCGATGCAAGGGCTGAGGTTCGTTTATACTTGAGAATTATTTTTATTCTCATCCTCATCATCCATACATTGCAATTAGAGTATCAAACATTTAAAACGTTGTCTGGGTTGTTTTGTAGCCACAAACAATCAGAATCAACCAATCCGACCAAGGTGCAGGGACATCTCAAGCTACTCAGAAATCAGCATGTTGCGGTTCGTAGAGAATCCGGTTGAAGATACAAACATGATATTTGCTTTTCGCTACGGGATGGTGTTGTTTTCTACGTATTCTTTTAAAATCTTCAATGTTACTCACTTAAAAAAGCTGCTATAAATATTTGATTACTCATTGTTGCAGGCATTGAAATACATTTTTAACGAATGTTTGTTTACATACATGAGAGAACGAATGAAAAGATTGTTAAGAAAGAAGTAAACCACGGTCAGTTGCAAAAATAAAATATGTAAACATCGACACTGAGACGCCGTTTTCTTCTTCTTCTTCACTTTCGAATTGATAGGATCGTCTATTGATTTGGGTGCTCCACAGTTCCTCCAATTCCGCCGTTCAGTTCTCCTTTGATATTCGCATTGGATCAGTCTCGTCGAGTCTGAGTCGATACGAAGCAAACGAGGATTGAACGGAACAAACCACATCTTCTTGCTGGTGTAGTTTATATGATCTTCAATCCCTATCATGTCTCAAGTTAACAATACACCTATATTCTCCACCGCTGATGTTGTTGATTTCAGAATGTTAGTGACCTCTACTCGATCTTTAAAAAAAAATAGCTTCACGGTAGCTACATTGCACTCCATCTTTTTTGGAGTTGTTGGATTGTATTGATGGATTATAAGGTAGTGTCTTAGGTTTAGATTGGCCATGGAAGAAGTAGGGATGCTCTTGAGCTCATCTCTAGGGCTAGTTTTGATTAATGTTCTGTCACTGTATAAACCGAAGTTTAGCTAAGCTTTTTACTCTTGTGTTGGCTTCCTCTTGAGATTTTCTAGACCGGGTCCCTTTAACAATAATCGAGCTTAGATTGGGAGAGGGTAATAACCTTGCAGCTGAAATTACCAGGTCAGCCTAAGTGGACAACCAGTCTCAACTGAAATTGAATGATTAAAAAATTGACAACTTGAAAGATTGTTGAATCTATCTGTAAAAGAAGATATATATATGTATTATTTATTAATGTGTGTGTGTGTAATCTCTGCACTATTTGATCAAAAGTAATAAGAAAGTTTCAAACTCATTTTCTAATTATAAAACATTGTTGACAATTTCTTTGTGTAGTCTCTTTCTGGTATGTTTTGTTTACTCGTTAGATCACTGTCCTTACGAAGTTTCTGCTCCCATCAGCATTTTTTATGGACACAACGATGTCTGAACGACCAAAACGCTTCTACTTTTCCTAGGTGTTGAACAAGTTTCCGGGGATTCTTTTATGATTTCTTCCTTCTGTCAAACGTGTTTTTTTTTGTTTATTCGCCTGGTGACTTGATCATAACTTATAACAGTTTCCTTGACCAAACTTTTTATCTTGTGAGATATGACTTGATCATTGTGCTACAGCAGAATAAAGTTTCCTCTGTCTTCCTTTTCTAGGTATCCTGATGAATACAAAAACATGCGGTTCAGTATTCCTGGTGGCATTTTGTTGTCTTCTCCTTCAGTCAGCTGATTCAAGAACTGATCTTTCAGAAGGTGATTGTTTTTTTTCCACAAAAACCTCAGATGTTATATAATTCTCTTAAATTAAGGTACCTATGAGCTTCATAAACTTACCAAATTTGGCGTATAAACTATTAACAATAATGTCAATTTGCATAAATATGGTCGCTGGTCTTTCTCTCAATGTTTGATAGTCATAATCTTGAATGGTCATTCTTCAGGCTCCCAAATCATATGTCATTCTACAACGTGGAGACTGCTTTCCAGAGCTTTGCTAATATATATATTTTTTAAATCCATTTTGCAGTAACTGCTTTAAGGGTGATCAAAAGGAGTCTAATTGATCCTATGAGAAATTTAAGCAACTGGGAAAAGGGTGACCCATGTAATTCAAACTGGACTGGCATAACATGCTTCGAGAGATCACATGATGATGGTCACTTTCACGTCCGGGAGCTGTAATGTCTCTTTTGTATTAACATTTGTCACATTTTTTCTTCTTTTGTTATATATATTTTTTCTTGTCTTTATTAATTGAATGGAGGTCTTCGTCTTCTGCAAAGGTAGTTAGTTTACGCATCACTAACGCAATGCCCTGGCGTCATTCTTGCAAGGATTATACTGAAAAATATTATGCATTGCCATACTTACACATCCTGTGACTTACACATATTGTGATGCAGCCAATTGATGAGGCTGAATTTATCTGGAGAGCTGGCTCCTGAAGTTGGCCAGTTATCTTATCTCGAAATCCTGTAAGATGCGAAGTCTAATGAACTGTTTCATTCAGTTCTTGTGATTGTCTTCCGGTTGTCTTGATTGCATACTGAAAAACCTATTATTCTCGTGGGTTACCTTGTTGAAGTAATGTGATGTGGAACAACATAACTGGGCGTATTCCTTTGGAGATAGGAAAAATTTCTTCTTTGAAACTCCTGTAAGTAAAAGATAACACGATGTCTTTTCTCTTGCCTTCTTGTTCTCATTTTTCTTTGTTTAGTTTCATTTCTGGGATGGTTTTAAAGAAGGCTTTGGTTTCTCTGTTTATGTGGAGCCACAAGTCCGCTTCAATTGACTCGTTTAATTTGCTGCTACATTATTTGGACAGACTGCTGAATGGGAACAAACTCACGGGTAGTTTACCCCCTGAACTTGGCAACCTTCGAAATTTAAACAGGCTTCAAGTAGATGAGAACAACATAACAGGTTCAGTTCCACCTGCATTTGGAAACATGACAAGCATAAAACATCTGTAAGTTTGTCGTTAGGTATTATCTTCTTCATAGCAAAGTTAGCAGTCATTTGTGGTTTATCCTTTACTCACAAGTGGCTGTTGGATCTTCAGCCACTTAAATAACAACACGTTAACCGGAGAAATTCCAGTGGAGCTATCCAAACTGAACAACCTCGCTCACCTGTGAGGGTTTTCTTTTTTTTTTGTTTTCTTGATTTCACTTTTGGATACTGTATGTTAAGTGTTTATATTGATGGAACAAATCTCGTAGGATACTGGACAATAATAACTTGACTGGGTCTTTGCCGCAAGAGTTAGCTCGACTCCCATCCTTTACCATACTGTATGTACCTTCTGCCATATTTGGTCCCATATTTTTGTTGGCCTTTAAGGAACTATGCAAATTTGCTAAGCTAGTATTCCACCTATGCAGTCAGATGGATAACAACAACTTCGACGGTTCTGAGATTCCAGAGGCTTATGGAAGGTTTTCTAGATTAGTAAGATTGTAAGACTTTCTGCAATACTCAAATGGTTCGGGTTTCTAATACTAGTTTCATCTGTGCGCTGAATTATTGTTTGCGTTCTCATGTTTTCAACTTGGCAGAAGTTTAAGGAACTGTGGACTACAAGGATCAATTCCTGATCTAAGCAGTATAAAAAATCTTAGCTTTTTGTAAGTGTCTATGTCTGGTATTTGTGTAAAAACTGTATGCTTCTCTTTGAGCTCTTGAGACTTCTTTACAGAGACCTGAGCTGGAACAATCTCACAGGCTCTATACCAGAATCTAAGCTTTCTGATAATATGACAACAATGTAGGCACATTTCGAAATCCTACTCCTAGTAACACTTTACAAATACTTACACCGTTGAGTTTTGCTGCAGTGAACTATCTTATAACAACCTCACTGGATCTATACCACAAAGTTTCTCGGAACTGTATTCTCTTCAATTACTGTATGTAAACCATTCATTAACCATTAAATTAAATTTTTTTGAGTCAAAACATATTTTCTGCATTTTCCAATCATCTTATGAGTACTATGTAAGATTTTTGTTTGTGTGTCATCTATAACAGTTCACTTGAGAACAACAGTTTATCTGGTTCCGTCCCAACAGCAATTTGGGAGAACAAGTCTTTCGAGAATAACAAACTGCAAGTGTATGATCTCAGCTCTTTGTTCTTATTTTTATGTTAATACTCAATAGTTTTCTAGTCTTCATACTTCATTCTTAGAGTCTGAAACCTCTTTTGGATTCATGCGCAGTGATCTCAGGAACAATAACTTCTCTGATACCACAGGAAATCTAAGAACACCAGACAATGTTACCCTATAGTGAGTTTTGTTTGTTCCTATGTCTTAGCCAGTTAAAGTTTATACTACTTTTTTGCTATCTACTAAAGCTACTTTTTTGTTTTTCCTTGTGTCAAAAGTCTTCGTGGCAACCCAATATGCAAAAGTACAAGCATTCCCATCGTTAAACAACTCTTCGAATATATCTGCGGCGAGAAAAAGCAAACATCAACCAAATCAGAACAAACACCATGCAACAATGCGTCATGTCCCTATGAGAAGGTGCCAGTTTCCCCAGGACTCTGCTTTTGTGCAGCGCCTCTTTTGATCGATTATAGGCTAAAGAGCCGTAGCTTCTTCTTCTTCACTCCATATATTGAACACCAATTCATGGAGTATATAACCACGTCACTCCAGCTGGAAACTCATCAACTAGCGATTGATAGAGTTGTTGATGAGAACAAGCAGCGTCTACGGATGAACATCAAGCTAATTCCCAAAGGCAAAACAATATTTAACGTTAGCGAAGTCATACGTATCAGGGGAAGGTTTACTTCATGGACTTTTCCTCGTAATGACTTTTTTGGACCTTATGAGCTACTAGACTTCCCTCTTGAAGGACCATATGGTACAGTGTTCACACCTAATCTTAACCAAAAAAAAAAAATGACATTATTGTTTCAGTGATATTATATTTAAATCTTTGGTTGCAGATGATTTGCTAGCTGGAGAGAGTGGGATCAGCACGGTTGGATGGGTGATGATAGTGGCAGCCTCTATCGTTGCTGCAACTGTTATTTCAGTGAGCGCAACACTTCTATATGTGAAGAAACGTCATGGGAATCTGCATGCACTCACCAGAAAACGTGTTTGTAAGCAACTCAAACAGTTTCTCTTTGTGTCTATATTCATCTTGTTTTTATACTTCAAACGATGAAACTAAGGAGTAAGGACTGTGTCTTTATGTCTTTTCAGCCAGATCAATATCTCGGGAAATCGAAGGGGTGAAGAAGTTCAGTTTTATAGAACTGTCGGATGCAACTAATGGCTTTGATAGCTCTGCAGTGATCGGTAGAGGTAGCTATGGAAAAGTATACAAAGGCATTTTGCCAAATAAAACAGTAGTTGCCATCAAACGAGGAGAAGAAACTTCTCTGCAGAGCGAGAAAGAGTTTCTGAATGAGATTGATCTGCTTTCGAGGTTACATCACCGGAATCTTGTGTCACTGGTTGGCTACAGTAGTGACATAGGGGAACAAGTACACGTCCTTTTTCATATGAACTTAGTTACTTACGCGTTATTTCTATGTCTTTTTACTAATTTATATACGTGTGCTGTGTGGTTCATGTGCAGATGCTGGTGTATGAGTATATGCCTAATGGCAATGTGCGTGATTGGCTTTCAGGTAAGTTCTATTCCTCCATGTCCTTCCTATATACTTTCAAGCAGTGTTCTAAAAATCGGTTTAGACCGAGTCTAGATGGCAAATTGGACCATTACCTATAAAGGGTCTAATCACTGCCTAGTTATTTCTGGAACATTACTTTTTAAGACTTGAAACTAGCTCCTATATGCTTCCGCATCAATGTTTCAGTGTTTTCTTTTTTCACATTGCCATGCAGCTAATGCTACGGAAACATTGAGCTTTAACATGAGGGCACAAGTGGCTTTAGGTTCAGCTAAAGGGATCCTTTACCTTCACGCTGAAGCAAATCCACCTGTTATTCACCGCGATATCAAAACCAGCAACATACTTTTGGACAGTCAGCTTCATGCTAAAGTTGCTGATTTTGGATTGTCACGGCTGGCTCCAAATTTTGGGGAGGGAGATTGTGAGCCGGCCCATGTATCAACCGTAGTGAGAGGAACACCGGTGAGTGGCACACTAGTTGTTATTTAACCCTTATATAAACAAGTGGGTTTTGAGAAAACAATAAATGCTGTTGTTGTATATATGCCCAGGGATATCTGGATCCAGAGTACTTCATGACTCGGCAACTGACGGTAAAGAGTGACGTGTACAGTTTCGGAGTGGTGTTGCTTGAGCTCTTGACTGGAATGCACCCATTCTTTGAGGGTACACATATTATCCGTGAGGTACTGAGCATCCCTATCAAACATTATAAAGGAGCTAGCTATAGATCTCTTGTGTCCTTCAAGATTTTTTTTACACAATGTGATGCCAGGTGAGGATGGCAAATGAATCTGGAACGATTCAGTCAATGGCGGATAGTCGGATGGGACAAAGTTCGCCAGATAAAGTGATGAAGCTGGCGGGATTGGCGTTATGGTGTTGTGAGGATAGACCAGAGATGAGACCGTCGATGTCAAAAGTTGTGAAGGAACTCGAAAGCATTTGCCAATCTGTGAAGGAGACCGATATGTTCTCAGAAACAACGACGTTACTCTACACCAAAACATCGTCGTCGTCGTCATCGTCTCCTGTGCCTTCATCTTTAACTGGAAGTAACTTGGACAGTGGCTTTTTCGAATCTGTAAAACCGCGTTGACATACCTTTGTTGTGACTCTGAGATAGGCTAACTGATGCTAGTGCAAAAACCCATGACTAATAATGAGATTTGTGTTAATATGGAGCTTAAATGAACATGTGTTGACATGGAAATTTCGCTATATAGTCCAGATGTTTTTGGTGGAACTCAGATTCTTGATTCATAGGTAAAGAGCTTAGCACGGTTGAGACTATTCACAGATCTCAAATGAACAAGAGACAAGTCATTAACCGTGAAAGACCCTTAGAGAAGCGCTGTTTCGCACCATGCAGCAAATCTCAGCTCATGAACCCCAAAAAGATTAAAACATGATCTCTTCACTGATACAACAAAAGGAATACAAGTTTCTCCCACAAGAGATAAACTCTTGCCAACAAAAATATAAGGCCTTTGACAAAAAGAAAATTGATGCGTCTGCCGGGAGTCGAACCCGGGTCTATTGCTTGGAAGGCAAATATCCTAACCGTTGGACTACAGACGCTTTTGTCAACATCACACTCAAACATTTTTTTGACTCAAAATTTGGTTTTCTGAAACATAATTCTCTAATTACTTTTAGCTCAAGTCACAAGAATTGTAAAAACTATTTTTTAGTTGAAGTAGGGGAAATATTCCTTTATTGGAATTATGGAAATACATATAGGTTTAGAGACATCTATATAAGTCCATAAGAAAGACCTAACCTGAAGATATATCTATAATATTATTTGAGAAGTCAATTTCCTATGTGTTGCTCTCACGTTAACTCTTACGATGGTTGATTACAATGATACCCTTAATGAATTAAAATATTACATTTAAAATACTATTATTTATTTAGTTTCCTTTTTAAAATTTTCCAAAAAATATATACATATAATAAATAGGAAATTTTTTATAATGTTAAAAAATCGAATTGAAAAACGAAAACATATGTATATATAATATGATTTCATAAAAAGAAAAGTTCAAAAATAGTAATATTACATTTACAAAATATTTTTAAATAACATAAAATATACTTTTGAAGTAATAAAATACTTTCTTTATATCTATATTTTCTTAGATGAAAATATAAATTTGTATATAATGTGATTTCATTAAAAAATATTTACACATATAATCTTGCTATTAGAAAAGGAAATATTAATTTTAAACAATACAAAAAAAATTAAAGTAATATAAATATTTTTATATATCTATCTACTTTCTTAGATGATTATATAAAATAAGTAACATAAAATGATATATGTTTAATTGACTAAAAATAGTTTATTATTAGTATTATTGAAATGTTTTATTTATTTTTCATATATGTAGTTGACTATAATATCTTCCAATTACAATAAAAAATATTGATAAATTATATTTTACTGCTTATTTTTATGAGATATTAAAAACTAAAAATAAATTGTAAAAATAAAAATCGTTTGATCAAATAGTTACAAAATAGTTTAATGAGGTAGATATATTATATTTTATCATTATTAAAGTTACTTGTTTTCTTAATATTAAATTTGATTTTAAATTTTATGTTTTTATGTTTGTGAAACTTAATAGAACCATAATTAAAATACCAAAACAAATCTAAATTCTCATTTTTAAGATTAGTTAAAATAAATTTCAGTTTCCATTCAATAAATCAAAAGCATAAAGTTATATAGAATTTATAAAATATTTTAATTTTCATAAATATTGATATGTGTTCATGAGCTTCCAAAAATGTATCAGCTACTTATGCATGTATTTTCCTATAGATCATCGTTTTATTTTCTAATATTTTTTAAAAACATCAACATATAATTTGATAAATATTATGAAAATACATACACATTTAAACGATAAATAAAATTGATTTGATTTGACTTGATTATAATAAAAATAATTATACTTCACTTTGAATTTGAAAAAATATATGTAACTCAACATACTCACAACATGAGTGACTCGACTAATCCAACTTATATCTAAAATCATAGATTTAACTACAATAACAATATAAAATTTTATAAGAATAGTAATTTATTTTATAAATATAAATCATAGGACAACTCAAAACATATTCAAAATGAAAATAAAATATTAACCAATTGTTACAATTTAGTTTTCTTTTGTAAAATTTATATATATACATGGGACTTCAAAATATTATCGTTATATTAATTTATGTAATTTGGAATCAGACACTTTAGTTTATTTTTTTTATTTCGTTCTAAGCACAATATATCTTAAGTTATACATAATATTCATTAAAAATATATTTACATATCTAAGACAACAACCACCTAAATGAAAATAAGAAATTAATCAAATTTTAATATATTCAGAATAAAAAAAATATTACAGTTGTTTATTATAATAATTACAGTAAAATTATTCAATAAATTTATGTAATTTGGAATCAGACACTTTAGTTCATTTTTTTATTTCATTCTAAGCACAATATATCTTAAGTTATATATAATCTTCATAAAATATATTTACATATCTAAGACAACAACCACCTAGATGCAAATAAGAAATTAATCAAAATTCTAATATATATAATAAAAAATATTACAGTTGAATTCATATATGCAATCTAATTTACCCAAATGATAACTAAATCGACTAAAAAACAACAAAATCGATTAGATTTAACATATATAAAACCATATGTATAATTAAAATAATATAATATTATTAATATAAATAATGCATACAAATTATAAATTAATTTAAAATTAAAAGTAAGTAGCAATTAATTATTATAATATATTTAATTTAGAAATATTTACAGCTGTGCATGAGCATAGAAAAATCACGTAGTACATCTTTTACTTTCAGGAACACGCTAAAAGGGGGGGGGGGTAGGGTTTCGTTTAATTATCGAACAAGCTTGAGCGAGAGTCATCATATCGCCGGAGCTGAGCAAGAAAGCCGCCAAGAGAGCTTCAATATCTCGTGAAGAAGAAGAACATGACGAGTTCTCCAGTAACTACGGCGACGTAACACTGAGTTGCAACCAACCGCCGATCCAAAAGCCGGAAAGTGGAGGGAGGCTGTTGAAGGAAAGAAGTGGACGGAAGTGAGCGATTTGGTGGAAGAGATGGCAGGATCTGAAGTTCTGATCAGAGGCCGAGTTCACACGTATCGGCCACAGTCTAGCAAAGTGTTTGTGATCTTGAGGCAAAGTGGATGCACTGTTCAGTGCGTAGCCGAGCAATCGAACGTTGGCGTCAACATGATCAAATACCTAAAGCAGCTGAGTTACGAATCGTTTGTCGATGTCATCGGTGTCGTGGTTGTCCCTAAGGACCCTGTCAAGGGAACTACCCAGAAGGTTTCTTCTTCGTCTAATTAACTCGTGTGTTCAGGGCCTGCAATAGTCTATTAAATAAGAGATATAAGAGCTGTCTCTTATCCGAAAAATGTAAAAAAAAAACAAAAAAATATCAAATCAAGAGACCGGAGTTATTCATGCCCTAATGTTTATTATATATGCAAATAATATATAAATGAGACAATAAATCGATGTTTCACTTGTCTATGCTCAAGACTGTGTCTCTGTGTGTTTTGTGCTGATGGGACTATTTATGCAAATAATATATAAATGGGACGATAAGTCAATGTTTCACTTGTCTATGCTCAAAACCGTCTCTGTGTGTTTGTGTTGATGAATTATGTTATTGCAGGTGGAAATTCAGGTGAGGAAAGTGTACTACGTCAACAGAGCCTTGGAGAGATTACCACTTGGTGTGGAGGATGCTGCAAGAAGTGAAGCTGATATTGAAAAATCTCTTGAGGTGCTGTGATTTTATTCTCATTCGGTCAATCTTGTTTATAAGAGCTCATGTTGTTTTCATTAATTGCAGACTGGAACTCCAGCTGTTCGTGTCAATCAGGATACACGTTTGAACAATAGAGTTGTTGACATCAGAACACCCGCTAATCAAGCCATCGTCAGCATTGGGTGCCAATTCGAAAATGTGACTGAAAAATATTACTACATATATGTTTTGAACTTTTCATGATTTGGTTGCTTCTGCTAAATAATTATTTAGATATTCCCTTTTTTGGTAGTTTTTCAGAGGAAATTTACTATCCATGGGTTTTGTTAGTATCCACACACCGAAACTGTTGGCTGGTAGTAGCGAAGGAGGTTATGCTGTGTTTAGGTTGGACTACAAGGGACAACCTGCTTGCCTGGCTGATGTTAGGAGTTTTCGAGGCTCTTAAAACAAATGTTGTAGTATAAGTGATTGTCGAACCAGTTCTGAGGGATATCAAAGCACCGAGAATGCAAGTACTCACTTAATCTAAGTGCAACCAATGATTTAGATGAGTTTTAAACTACTACTAATACTAGAAAGCAATTACAGAATGATATTTTCTTGACTAAGGGAAAAGATAACTCATGGGCATAGGGATTAGACCTTGGGTGATCAAGAATCGAACTAGGGATGGCAAATGATTAATCAAACTATCGACCTTAAGCCTAGACACAATTCTAAGCAAGCTCTATGTCTAGATGAATGCTCATTTGCTAACATATCTCAAACATCAAATGTCTTTGGTTGAATAATGTGAAAGCAATCATTACTAACAAGTCTATTAGCTATCTTAGCACCTTTAACAACAAATGTCTTTGGCAAAGTATACTAAAAGCCTAGGAGAGTTGTCTCAGGCATTTCATCGAACACCTTTCAGGTGGGAAATGCCTGCATTTCATCAAACACCTTT
>NC_027755.1:28723977-28724139 GCF_000695525.1 Brassica oleracea var. oleracea | reverse complement strand
TAATCATGTAGAGAAATAGATAAGAAATCAACAAGAACACAAGATGAAAGCAATGAAATCTGAATCAAAAGAAGTTTTACTAGTTGTTCTCCAGAAAAGAAGAAGATCCTTTGCATGGTGGCTACCAAAGGTACTTAAAACATAGGTTTTTGAAAAGTAAAA
>NC_027755.1:28719347-28723785 GCF_000695525.1 Brassica oleracea var. oleracea | reverse complement strand
CTGTGTCGCTCTGAAGACGTCGCTCCCGGCTTGCTCAGAAACCATAGACGCGAGCAACCTTAGGGTGTCGCTCTAGGGTGTCGCTCCCGGCTTGTTCGTCGCTCTCAAATCGACACAATCCGAGCGACCTCGGGGTGTCGCTGTGGTGACCTCGCTCTGGAGCTGGAGTGAGTTCATGGCGTCGCTCTGGTAGGGTCGCTCCCATGCACTGCTCGTCTAATGATCACCTTTATCACCTCTTTTGAGCTCCAAATGCACCCAAATGTCTCCAAGAACTTCATGTGGTACTCCAATACCTGATAAAAATGTCTCCAGGAACTCCATGTGGTACTCCAATACCTAATAGAGACATATGTATGCAAAATGCAACCTAGACATGGCTAAATCCTAATCTATATGATGAAAATGCACATGAATAAATGGATAAAACAATGTAAATATGGAAGATATCACTGGCTCAGTGGCCTCAGCTTCACAAGCAAATGGCTATATGTGGTGACTTGCGTCATGTCTTTGTGGTAGGTCCTGTTTTCAGAGCTGAAGACTCGTTCACTCATAGACATCTCTGTGAATTTGTGGGTCTTGATGCGGAGATGGAGATTTATAAAGACTATTCTGAGGTAAAAACTGTGTGCTCTGTTAATAAATGTTAAACTTATCTTCTATTAATGCATCCAGTGGTAATAATAATAATGACTCTTTTTTTTTGTTGGTCCAGATAATGGACCTTGTGGACGAGTTATTTGTGTTTATGTTCACTGAGTTGAATGAGAAGTGCAAAAAGGAACTTGAAGCTGTTGGAAAGCAATACCCTTTTGAACCGTTGAAGGTAAACCCCATATGCAGTATTAAAAAGGGATTTTGCAGTAGATATCAAACTTATAGAAGTAAATTAGGTATCTGGTAAATTGACTGAATTTTCTTTTGGTATCTTATTGGATTCTGTGATTTTACGCTAAAAATTTGCAGTTTCTTGAAAAAACATTGAGCCTTAACCTTTGGAGAAGGGACACAGATGCTAAAGGTATATATATTTTTGCATTTTACCTGAGCTTTTGAAATGCCGTATGAAATAATACTTGTTAATAATATGAAATGCATCTTCAAATATATTTTTGTTTTGAGTTTTTAAAATGGTCTATCAATAATAATAATTGTTATGTTGATGTGTTGATAGGAAGCTGGTGTGGAGGTTGATCCTCTTGGCGATCTAAACACTGAATCTGAGAGAAAACTTGGCCAACTTGTATTGGAAAAGTAAAATCCATCACTTGTATGCTTTGAAAATGACTTTAGTTTTGTTGTATCTCAATGTTACAAAAGTTGTTTTTTTTCGTGATAGGTACAAGACTGAGTTTTATATACTGCATCGGTTTCCGACAGCTGTTAGGCCTTTCTACACAATGCCTTGTGCTGATAATCCTCTTTACAGTAACTCCTTTGATGTCTTCATCAGATGTATGAGTTATTTTTTTTTTTAAAAAGACTTGTGATGTCATGTTACTATACAATTGATACTAAGTTTACGGTGGTTGTGTGTGTCATAGGTGAGGAGATCATGTCAGGAGGTCAACGTGTCCATGTCCCAGAAGTTATGGAGAAACGTGCAAGAGAATGCGGCATTGATGTCAAGACAATATCCACATACATCGATTCATTCAAGTAAATATACAAACTCGATTCTGTTACTTTGTTTTATCTAAAATGAGTTGTACTCTTAGCAGACGAATAAATGTTTTAAACAGGTACGGAGCGCCTCCACACGGTGGATTCAGAGTTGGGTTGGAGCGAGTGGTGATGCTCTTCTGCGCACTGAACAACATCCGTAAAACATCGCTCTTCCCTCGTGACCCTCAAAGGCTTTCACCCTAATACAACTCATAAGGCTTTTCTGAGTGTTTTAGATGTTTTACTTGTCGCCTAATTCCTTGTCCTTCAAGTTAAAAATCTCGATTTTAGTTTTGTGATGCTTATGTTACATTCACGTTGGTTGTCGAGTAACTAAGCTAACTTATATTATTTCAAGAACCCATGACTAATGAGGGTTGCAATAAAAGTTCATATTTGTCTTGACATGGTAAAAGTTATATAAGACAATATTCATGAATCAGTTCCGTGAAGCACAATCTAGGTGGGGAATGTAAGAGCTTAGCGCGCTTTAGACTACAACACATACATCCCAAAAGAACAACAACGATGAGGGACGACAAGTCATTGACCGTGAAGGACCCCTTAGAGCAGCGCTGATCCGTAGAAGACAGCTTCTGCAGGACCAGTCATGTAGATATGGTTGTCTTCTTGCTTCCACTCTATCTCTTATGGTCCGCCAGGCAGATCCACCGTGCATTTCTGATCCACCATGACCAATACAAACGAGTATACAAAAAAATCAAAATTAAAACGCTAATCCAAACTTTGTGTTTATCTAGTACACACCATCTGTGTCCCTAAACTATCATGATTCATGTATATAATATATATATAGAAAGCTAGGAGCTCCACACTATTGTATAATCTAATACTTCTTAAATTCCAAACTTACCCTGTTGGCTCGACCTTCAAGGACTGCTGCAACAACCAGAGCGCAAGCTCCAGTTCCACATGCCAAAGTCGCTCCTGTAATTTTTAAGTTTGCTTGAAAGCTTATAAGGAAACAGAAAGAGAGAGAGCGCTGATGATCTACTGAGATATTGATTTGAACGATTAGCTTACCTGCTCCACGCTCCCAGACACGCATTTTTAAATGAGAACGTGATAAGACTTCCACAAACTCTGCAGATACAACTTGAGAGATATAAATCCAAGATATGACAGAGAAATTTGGATAGATTTTCTTAATGAATCTCTACTAACTTGTGTTAGTTCTAGCTGGAAACATTTCATGATGCTCGAACTTTGGACCAATCTCTGGCAACTTTCAGTTTCTGGATCTGACACAAAAGAAAAGTTTACAAACAATGCGAAAAAAATTCGGTTATAAATACAGAATGATAAGTCTAGCAAATGCAAATACGCACCGGTCCACCCTTAGTACCAAATGTGATACAATGAGGATTGCCCATACTAACACACGTCACGTTCCAGCTTACTCCATCAACAACTAGTTCTGCTTGAATAACAGCTTCCCCTTTGTTTCCAGGTAACTTGGTGGGCACATCTTGTGCTTTAAGAATCGGTATGCCCATATCTACCTTAACCTGTACTACCCACAATGCAGTTAAAACAACTTGCAAACAAGTAGAAACAAATTAGAAACAGACTGAACCTACTACGAGATGTCAATCCAGATGGTTTACATGTATTGTAAAACTACCCAAAACAAAAATAAAAAGACAATAGAGTTTATATCGATGTTCGAGAAGTAACTAATAATTAGCTACAGAGAAATTATTCATAAGGTGCTAGACCAATTTTCTGAAAGCTTAGACCACTTTTAAAAAAACTATTACAGAAAAATCATCTTGTTTAGGTCCGATTTGACACCTACGCGCCGCCGCCGCCTAGACCAATTTTTAGAACACTAGTTTATATATAGCAATCAATCATGACTAAATTCTGAGGGCGCTCAATACAGACACAAAGAGAGTACCTGTTTTTCCCTTGCAAGTTCTCTCAAGCTCAGCAATGAACCTTGCAAAGCATCGAACTCCATTGCCACACATCTACGAGATACAAAAAGACAAAGACCATTGATCTTCAAGGGCAAACAAGAGCTCACTCAAAAAAACATATCATTATATAGAAAAGGTGCCCACCTCAGGTTCGCTTCCATCTGAGTTGAATATCCTCATGGTGTAATCAGTACCATTGACTCCAGGCATTGCGAAAATAACTCCATCAGCACCAACACCGAAGTTTCTATCGCACAGCTTCGCCGCCTGCTCTTGAGTTATCTTAGGTTCCGATGAGTCTCTGTTATCAACCTAACGAGAACCCACAAATAAAGTCTTGATTTTTTCGAAATGCCCAAAGCAAAAGTTTTGATTTTTCGAAATGCCCAAAATAAAAAGTTTTGATTTTTAAAAACATGTATAGGAATCAGATGCATTTCGAGGGAAACCAAAAGTTACCAAGATGAAGTCATTGCCGAGACCATGATACTTCACGAAATGAAGAACTCCTCCGGTTTCTCTCTTGTCGAGAAAACTCGCCGGAGATATTTTATCGGCGGTGATGACGTCAACGGAGGAGGACGCAGACACTTTGCCAACGCAGTAATTTCTCTTGAGGGAACCGAACGAAAGCGAAGAGACGGAACCTAGCTTCCTGGAAAAGGCATTCGTTAGTCGGGGCAATTGCGGCGCGACGGAGACAGTGCTAGCGGCGGCTATCTCCATGGCTACTTCAGATTATTTTCCTTGCTCGAAAAAAAAAAAAAAAAAAAAAAAAAAAAAAATTTGGGGAAAAAAAAAAAAAAAAAAAAAGAAGAATACAATAC
>NC_027755.1:28714570-28719272 GCF_000695525.1 Brassica oleracea var. oleracea | reverse complement strand
TTTTTTTCCTTCCTCAAAAAAAAAAAAAAAAAAAAAAAAAAAAAAAAATTGTCGGGATACAGTAACTTCCTGTCGTTTATTTAGTGGACAACATCGTGTTGTTTTTATAATATACTAACTAAACTCCGCATTGTTTGCAGCTGGGTATGATAAACTTCGTCTCGTTCTTTAGTTGATAGATATTTAATGAAAAGTAGGCCGTTAGGAAAAGCCCATTAAAATCTTCGTAATGCCTCTCTCTCCGTAGCCGTCTGTCTCCTCCCTTGGTTCGCTCGCTTTCTTCCTTCTGTTTTCTCTCTCTCTCTCTCTTATTATTTCTTTTCCCCTTGATATTTTGTTTGTTTTGTTGCTCGAATGACAATTTAGTGAAAGATAGCATTTCGTATTCCCGATCGTTTAAATTCAATCTGCGAGAAAGAGACAGAGAGAGAGAGATTTTACGGTTAGTTTCTAAGCTACATTAACTTTATACTCTTTTTTATATATATTTTTTCTGTTACTTTTCCCACCTTTTTTAGTTTTACCTATTGAAATAGATCTCACAATTGAAGATTTTCTAGGGTTTTTCGAATTTCAGAATCTTATCTTCTTGATTCGATTCGAACCCATCCTCAATTATCACTTTTCCTCAATGTTGGTTTTTTGATTTCAGCTCAGGATTTGCCCTTCAATGCAAAGCAGTTTGCATCGTGAGAAACCTAGCTCGATCGCGATGATCTTGGAAACTCACCGGAACATTGAATTCCCGCATCGGATCGTCGATAAGCGTCCGAGGAAACGGCCCCGATTGGCTTGGGATGCTGCGCCTCCTCCTCCTCCTCCTCCACCCACGGTAACGAATCGTCCTCATACCTACCCCAAAAAAGCGATACCTTGATTGATCCTTTTTTGCAATTCGATTCTTTTGTCTGTTCTTGTGGACCATACTTCGAATTGTGTTAAAAGTTTCGATTTTTAAGGACTGCTGGTGTGTTTGCATTGCTTCAGGTGTTTCATCCTCCGTTGTACTATGGTCAAGAGTTTGCGAGTGGAGTAGCTCCCAGTTTTGTGTACCCGAACATGTTTTATAATGGCTTTCCTCGTCAGGGCTCTCCTCCCTGGAGACCTGATGATAAAGACGGCCACTTTGTCTTTGTCGTTGGAGATTCTTTGACCCCACGATGTGAGTCTTATCTATCTGTTTCACTGACTCTATCATGGAGGTTAACTACGTTACACTGACATGCTCTGTTCTGTTGTGTGTGCAGATCAAATTCTCAGCAAAATGGGTGAAGGTTAGTTTACTTCTTTGCTTTTATGTTTATATAGTCCTTATTGGAGAAGATTTGTAATTTCATCATCTAATGGATTGTATTCTCACAGGTACATTTGGCCAAGTATTGGAATGTTTTGATAATAAAAACAAAGAAGCTGTGGCTATCAAAGTTATACGGTCTGTAAACAAGTATCGTGAAGCTGCTATGATTGAAATTGACGTGCTGCAGAGGCTTACAAGGCACGATGTTGGTGGTTCTCGGTGAGAATCTTTCTTTCCTTTTTTACTTATTCTTTGGTTAGTGTTAAGTTTTTTTTTTTTTTTTTTTTGCATTTTGGGATAAGCTCTTCCATTCCTTGCAGTTGTGTGCAAATACGGAATTGGTTTGACTATCGTAATCATATTTGTATTGTAAGTTCTGTTTATCCTTGATAAGTTTGAGGGGAAATCACGCCCTGAGTACTGTGTGTGAGTTAAAAGAAGTTGCGGATGGGTTTTAAATGGTTTTCAACAGGTGTTTGAGAAGCTTGGGCCAAGCTTATATGATTTTCTCCGCAAAAACAGCTACCGTTCATTTCCTATTGACCTTGTTCGGGAGCTTGGCAGACAACTTTTGGAGTCTGTAGCATGTGTGTGGACTATTCTCCTTGACCCATTCTTCTTTATAGTTGTCCATTAGTGCCATAAAAGTCATTTTGCTTTCTGTTACAAGACTTAGGCATTAGTGATTATTTCTTAATGTTTCTCTTTTGTTACTGCAGTTTCCATGGAATCCAAATTTTGATTCGACAGTATTTCTGGAGACTTTTGTTTGCTAAGTGTACTGAGACTTTTCTCATTCTATTCTGACAGATATGCACGATTTACGGCTGATTCACACAGATTTGAAGCCGGAGAACATTCTTCTGGTGTCGTCTGAATATATAAAAATACCTGATTATAAGGTGAGTAATCAAATCATCTTTTAGCTGGACGCATTTAGGTTCATGGCTTGTGTGATATGTATCAGTGAAGGAACTAGTATAACTCAAGTTGGTTATCTTTTTTTCCTTCGTGGTCATGAAAATCTAGTTTATATCACGACCCACGAAAGATGGATCATACTTCAAGAATCTGCCAAAGTCAAGTGCCATAAAGCTCATTGATTTTGGAAGTACAACCTTTGAACATCAAGACCATAACTATATCGTATCCACAAGGCATTACCGCGCACCAGAAGTTATCCTAGGTAAACTTAATAACTCTTATGACTTTTTGACACCTCTGTGTACATAATATTTTAATAGTATGGAACTTTGTTGCAGGGGTTGGATGGAACTATCCATGTGACCTGTGGAGTATTGGTTGCATACTTGTTGAACTTTGTTCGGTGAGTAACTTTCTCTTGTTTTTTATGTTTCATCTGTGTAGATAATATATATGTTTTCTGAATAAATTTTGCAGGGAGAGGCGCTTTTCCAAACGCATGAAAACTTGGAACATTTGGCCATGATGGAAAGGGTCCTAGGACCATTGCCACCTCATATGGTGCTCAGAGCCGAGTAAGAACTACAAGTCAAATCCTATTAACAGCAGAGGATATGAAAGTGAATTTTTTTAATTTCTTATATGAAAATCAAAACGGTTCTCCTGCAGCCGGCGCTCGGAGAGATACTTCAGGCGAGGTGCAAAGTTAGATTGGCCTGAAGGTGCGACGTCGAGAGACAGCTTGAAAGCAGTGTGGAAACTTCCCCGGTTACCGGTAACTAATCTCTTTTAAGTATCGAAATTAAATAACTTTGGAATTGACATTAACTCATCTGTGCTGGACACCATGTTTTAATTGAACCTTCTGCAGAACTTGATCATGCAGCATGTGGATCACTCGGCGGGTGATCTGATAGATCTGTTACAAGGGTTGCTTAGATATGATCCAGCGGTGAGGCTCAAGGCAAGAGAAGCACTGAACCATCCCTTCTTCACACGAAGCCGAGAACAGAGTATTCCCTTTAACCCAAACCCTGGTCCATTTTTATATAACCACAAGAACTAGTAAAAGAAGAAACAGCAGATGAATGTTTGGATTAAAAAAAAATCTGCAGCTTCTGGTTTCTTCACTTTTCTTGGGGTTTATTGTAGTCATGTTATACATAATTTCATGTATAGAAATGAAAAGAAAAGAAAAGAGGGAAAGGCCTGTGTACCTTAATTTCGTGTGTCTGTTATTTTTGTTTTCTTGGGTTCGGTCTCCCACCACCAAGGTTGTTCCGTAGCGGTTTGAAAGTGTTATTACAGTTACTTACACTCAAAGTCAATGTTACAATGTGTGCTTCATGATATTTATCTTAATCGAGTTGCGGGAGCGTGAGACTTAAAGCCCATCAAAGACGGAAACGCTATCGTATTTGTAATTTTGTATGAAGCAAACAGGTAGAGAATATTCGGAGAGCGCCGTCTGATTTCTGACCACGCCAATTTTGAAACCAAATAAAAATTGATTACAATCCACACCAAATTTTTAAAAATCATTTCTAGCTCTTAAAAATCAGTTATAGCTCGATGCCGCCGCTGAAGATTGAGAACCAGTGTGCTATCTTCTATAGCTTTCTCGAACTGATCAATCTTGAATCTTGAGGCAGCTCTATAATAGAGCCTCTATTACATAGCAAGAGGGCATTGGTGGGATCTTGAATCATAAAAGTTTTTGACCGGTATTTTTAAAGCTGTGATATACTATGAAATTTACCAGTTTATAGCCATAATATAAATCATTTTTAGAGTTATTATATTATGTTTGGAGCTTATTTAAAGTGTTTTTAAGGTCCATACATGTTTTAAAACAATGCGGAGATTATGAAGCATTTTATAGCTTATGGACGAGGAAACTCGTAGCGTCTCAATAAATCAGAAGTTAGAGTTGAGATTCAGAAGAAGTGTTGATCGACATTCTTTCTTGGTGTCGATTGACACTCGAGCGATTAGACGGGGCCCGACTTGATTCAAGCCGACTCAAACCTAGAAAATCCACATATTACCAGAATGCTATTGACCGGCTTTATACTTAGTATTTATAGTGTTTGCCATTATTTAGGCAAAACACCACCTTACACATTTATTCAACGCCATATTACTTAGGGCTTTTATTTAATAGTTTTTGGAGAGAACTCCTTCGAAGATTTGTATTGGAACTCTAACACTTTTACCTTATTTTATTTATGCAATTTATTTAGTCACTGATTACACTTTACTTTAACTATGTCTGAGTACTCATCTTGTTAGACTTAGGGTTCATTAAAGTTTTGGTGAATTATTGATAACATAGAACTGGTAGGATGATTTAATTAAGATCCTTCAACAGAATTGATCTTGTTGCTTGTGTTTTAAGCATTTAACTAGAACCCTGAATTTAAGATTATAAACATATACTCCCTCTGTTTTTATATGTAAGTAGTTTTAGCAAAATAAGTT
>NC_027755.1:28674060-28714328 GCF_000695525.1 Brassica oleracea var. oleracea | reverse complement strand
CTAAAACTACTTACATATAAAAACAGAGGGAGTATGAAAGTAGGTTCTTTACATAATAATAATTGTGATGAGCTAGGTTGTTAGGCGCATGCGAGAGCTGGTCTAATCATCTAGTGAACATATCAATTAGGACGTTAACTTTTGTCTAAGGAAGTGTGCGAGAACTTGAACATAGGACTTAGTATCTGATTAGACTCGTAGAGAGAGCTGAATATTTATCTTACTTACTATTGCATTCGAGTTCTAGGATGGTTCATCACAAACCCTCAACATATATAACTGATAATTCTAATTGACTGAAACCCTAAGTTTAGCTTTCATCTCATATATCTTACAACAATTATTTAGTTGTTTACTGTTTTATTTTTGGCTTTAATAATTATTCATAGCTTAATCTTGATTTCTATAATTTATTGTGTATCCACGCTCCATGTGAATTCGATTCCTGAATACTACAATTTGATCTCTTATTTGAGAAAAAAGATTGCTCTAGGATAATTTGAGCGATATCACGTAGATATATTTTTACCATTTTGATAAAAATTGATTGAACTTATAATTTTTATTAGAAAACAAATAATTTAAAAGTTGTTCTATTAGTGTTTCAATTTTTTTTGGTTATATTATAGTGTTTAATTTTCAAGGAATGTTTTCATATCCAATCCAGACAGTGGTTGAACCGATAGATTCATCGACCTGTGTATATCCGATTCGACTTTAATAAAATAATTTTAATTAAAAATCTAATAAAACCCTGTAAAAAATCTAAAAACATACTATTAGCCCGCGATCTGATATTGGATGATTCGCTAGAAACCCAAAATATGATAATATTTTTGAATATTTTTGATTAAATAACTAATACTTTTAATATTATATCAAACTGAAAAAAACTTATAATTTCTTAGACTTTTGATGAAAATTTTTATCATGTCATTTGAAAAAATATTGGTAATAAAAAAAATTATTGATATAATAAAATATGTTTTTTTTATTATTAATAACTTATGATAAATTTGTATTTCTATTTGTTTTAGTGCTAAAAATTAATTTTATGATAAGTTTAAAAAAAAATTAAACATTCAAAATTAGCATAACAATATTATGTATAAAATGACAGGGTAAATAATATTTTTATAATTCTATTCTCTATGAAAATTATATTTTCTATTTGAAATGAATATCATTTTCCGTGCATATTATTATTTAACATTTGAAAAACAATATTCAATTTAAATAGAAAGTATAATTTGTATTAATTAGAATTAATATTATTTACAAAATAAGGATACTATTAGTTACCAAAAATATTAGGAATATTATGTTGTTTAATTTAAATAAATAATCAATACTATTAAATTAGAAACGTGATCTATTGAAATGGGTATGGTCTAAATATTTTAGTACAATTATAAAAATCTTTTATTAATCATTTAAAAAATATTATACAAAGAAAAACATAGATATAACTAAAAACACAAATATTAAAATTAAATATTAAAAAATATAAAACAAAAAATATACCCGAATCTAGTATTTATATTAAAATTAAATGTCAATGATATAGTAAAGTAATATTTCGAAAAATGAAAAGCATAATCCTAATAGAAATTCCGTTTTAATGATATAGATTTATAACTGAGACAATTCTGTCAAATATATTTTTTTTAAGTTTTTGTCACAAAAATAGACCTTTAAAACTAAAATGACCAAAATAGCATTTTTTATTTTGAAATCATATCCCCAAAACCCCCACTCTTCAACTCTAAACCCTAAAATCTAAATTTTAAACCCTAAATCCTAAACTCCACTCCTTAACTCTAAATTCTAGTGTTAAGATTAATTAACGTTAGAGGTATAAATGTATATTTAGTTGTTTTGATAAAATATTTACATCTATTTTGATCATTTTTATTTTTAAGGTTTATATACGTGACAAAAACTGTTTTAGGTGTAAGAGAATTTTTGTTACAACAGTCAAAAAATTTCTGAAACTTTTGTTA
Organism: Brassica oleracea var. oleracea; assembly: GCF_000695525.1. Lineage (NCBI taxonomy): Eukaryota > Viridiplantae > Streptophyta > Magnoliopsida > Brassicales > Brassicaceae > Brassica > Brassica oleracea. The sequence continues at coordinate 28,712,325 of NC_027755.1, read as the reverse complement.
AGCTTTTAATCTTTTTAAAGTAACAACTGCAGTCTAAAATCATTATCAGTTGGACCTTTGATCTTCATTCTCCATCTTCCTCAGATCTCTCTTTACTGAACAAAGGGTTTGAAGGTTCATCTCTCACCCCAATCATGTACTCTCTGGGAAGATTACAGCTTCATCACCAGCCATCCCACCTTCCCTTAACTCACACCTCTTCATCCTTCTCGAAACAATCCTCACTCTCAATCCGACCAAACCCCTCTCTCAAATACCCTTCTCTCAAAGCTTCTTCTTCTTCTTCCAAACCTCAAAACTTCATCCTCATCCCTCTCCCAAAGTCCGCACCTTTCCGCTTCCTCAAGTCCACATGCATCACTCTAACAACCGCCGCTGCTCTCCTCTCCCTTAAACCCCCGGCCATCGCAGCTCCCCTCACGCCTCCGAACACCATGGAAGAAAAAGAAAAAGCCCTCGAAGAGCAATTAGCAGCTCACCCTCATAACGTCGACACTCTCCGTTCTTTAATGGAGGTAAATTTCAGATCTGGAGAGTTCACAGAAGCTATAAAACTAACCGACCGTCTGATAAAACTTGAACCGGACGAACCGAAGTGGCCGGTTCAGAAAGCCAAATGCTTTCTATACAGTGGGAGATACAGAATCAGCTAAAACAGTGTACCAAGAGATTCTAGCTAAAGACCCTCTTCGCCCTCACGGCTTGTGTATGGCTTATTCCGATGAAGGTCTTGATTGGAAAAAAGTAGAGTGTAGAATCGAGGAAGCAATGCTGAGTTGCGAAAAGGAGAATAGGCACAAGGAGTATCGTGGGTTTAAGCTTCTTATGGCTCAGAGGGAAACACAGTGAAGCGCTGAAGCTTTATGAAGAGCTTGCGGAAGAAGAACCAGGAGATTTCTGGCCTTATTTCTGTCAAGGAGCTATCTACACTTTGCTGAACAAGGAAGACAAAGCGGAGGAACAGTATCTCAAGTTTAAGAAACTTGTGCCGGAGAATTATAATTACATAGAGGATTTCTTGGTAAATAATCTGTTTGCAGGAGAGTTTTTCTCAGCAATGGAGAGACGATCAGGAGAGTTTAATGGTGGATTGGGTGGAGGATCAGAGAGTTGAAATGGTGGGATTGTCTGTAATGTTATAGCAAATCGTATTGAAATAAAATAATGCTTCAGGCCCTGTTTGTTTTTGTATTTGGTCCAGCATTTGGATGTAGCATCGGAATGCAACATCTAGATATTGCATACAGATGTTTTTCGTTTTTATAGTTAGTATGCAGGTTGTTTGTTTTTTTTTTTTCATAACAGCATTTGAATATTAGTAGTTAAAATGACTAGAAAGACATGATTTTTATTTTTAGTAATAACTGATTATAATATTTAAATAAATAATTGTGCATTTTTCCGAAAAATACAATTTTGGGAATATTGATGGAAAATTTAATTTCGCGATTTTAAAACATACAATTTACTATTTTCACATGACAAAGCAATTTTACCGGTGTTGGCGGAAAATGCATTTACGGGTTTCGGCAGAAAAATCTGTTTTCTAGGTTTTGGCAGAAAAACTCGTTTTTGGGTTTTGGCTAGAAAACACGTCTTCCGGATTTTGGTGGAAAAACAAATTTTCAGGGTTTCAGCGAAAAACTTATAATCGGGTTTCTGCGGGAAAACATGTTTTTCCAGTTATGGCAAGAAAGCACACTTTTTGGATTTCGGCGGGAAAACACAATTTTTAGATTTTAGCGGAAAATGCATTTTAGATTTTGGCGGAAAATGCCTTTCTCGGGCTTCTGCAAGAAAACGCGTTTTTGGATATCTGCAGAAATTTGCAATTTTCCTATTAAAAAATATTATATAATAATTATAAGAGCAGTGTATTAATCTATTTTCTATTCCAAAATAGAGTAACTCTAAAATTGAGTTAAGTTTTACTCCGATGTATTACTCAATTTTTCACTCCAAAATAGAATATTCCTAATATATTATATTTTATATTTATTTAAAAATTAGTAATATCACCTTTCATTTATACTATTTGCAAAACAATCTATTTTCAGTTTGTAACAATTATATTAAATACAATATTAACCACAGTTAATTTTTTTATTATATAAATAAAATTACTCGACAAAGTTTAAAAAGAAAACATTTATTACATTAAAAATTACTAAACACAATAATACATCAACTTAAACTAGATGGCTATATATATAATTAAGAAATATTAACAGTAAATTTTATAATATATATAGTAAAATAATATTAATATACTTATTTATAACAATTTTATTGAAAATAAAAATATTTAAATGTGGAAGACCATTTTATAAATAAAAAATTTCAACTCTATTTTGGAGTAATGAGTTGGTTTAATCCATATTTAGAGTAATCATGTCTATTACTCCATTTTGGAGTGAGTTTTGGAGTAGGGTTCGAGACATTGGCGAACCTACATTGCTCAAGAAGGTGGCAAGTGCCCCCACAAAATTTTCAAAGTTTGTTAAATATATTTAAACTTTGATTATTTTTCTTTTAGTAAATAACATTTTTCCTATACTTTTTAAGTTTATATAAGATTTGCCCCCACAAGAAAATAATTCTACATTCGCCACTGGTTGGAGATGATTTTACTGCAAAATAGAGTTTGGAGTGGGTTTTGGAGTGGGGTTGGAGATGCTCTAATAACTAATTTTATTAATTTATATATGTATACTGAGAGTATTTAGGTCTTTTAGATTTTGAGATGCAAATATAACATCCAAATTCTAAATTTTTAGCATCTTAAATATCTAGATATTTATAATATTACGTTACACCTAGCTGCTATGCAATAGTGTCAAAACTAACCGAATGCTAGCATCTAGATGCAACGTCTGGATACATAAAACGAACATGGCTTAGTTAACTATGATGATTTGATTTGGTTGATGGATTTGAATCATAATCTTATGTGTTTTGATACTGAAATACATCTTGTTCATTAGTTGTACACACATGAGACTAGTTACTTTACTTCTTTTCATATAAAACGCACATATATTCTAATTGGGTGGAGAAGATAAGCTGGGATGATGATGAAATCCTAGACATAGATTCTAACTCTTCCATCATCTTCTTCTTATTTTGGCTGGTTGATTTCAAGGAGAATCCAGCTCTCTTTAAAAATTTAGAGTTGGCAAAGATGTATTTTACCAATTCTTTCTCTTCGTTTCTTCCTCCATATTCATTCCATTCAAAGATCTCTAGATGGGTTGCCAAACATTCAGGAACAGAACTCGGTTGGTTCCATGAAAGTGGCAACTCCTCCGCATTTTGAATGAATGTCTGTAAAAAGACCACAATGGATAATATAATGAAATTTTTTTCTATGATTACTCCATCAAAACTGCATGAAGGAAAGTACAAACCTTGTAGATGGAAAGAACTTTTAGATTGGGAGAATTTTGAAGTAAAAACATTAGTGGTTCTAACCAGTCTACCTCGTCCACAATATTTATCTTACATTCCAGAAGCTGATAGAAGTTAACAGTGTTAAACCACGCAAACTGCAATGTACACAACAGCACATAAGTAAAAAAAAAACATAAGAAATGTGATCATGCTAATGAAACTGAAAAAAGAGCATTGCATACCGTTGCAAAGTTCAAAACTAACTCGAGATCTATGACTGAGGAAAGACATGCCACAAACTTGTCATCAGGGTTACAAAAACCGCTGATAAATGCCTTGTCAAGGTGAGGGTTGTTCTCAACGAAGCAAGAGTCCCCCGAGTAATCAGCGATGGAGATTTCCTTTAAAGCGGGACAATCTATAACCAAAGTCCCCCCACCAATATTGCCTTCGTTGTGTGATCTTACATACTCATAGGATAAGCTTTCTAATAATGGAGCTTTTATATTGAAAAGTTTCACGTTGTCTTGGAGATCACGTCGTTCTACACTCAAATAATTGAGATTAGGACAACTTGATAAAAGCCGAGCAAGAGAATCTTCATCTTTGTAAACCACAGAGTGAAGTTCAAGATCTTCCAGGGATGGGAGGCAAGCCAGGGAAGGAACATCCACGAGAATCTTCTCGGAAAGACTTAAAAACACGAGTGTATCGCATGTGTAAAGGATCTTAGGCAAGCTAGTATGCTCGGCAGACCACCTGAGTATGAACTCTATCTCACGCACCTTTCTGTTAACTGCTTTTTCAATCCACTTTCCAACGTCAACATTTACATCAACAGGGCATCTTGGACCGAGTCCTATAGCTAATTTTTCTAATACAGGTGCCTTGTGGACTCGCAATGACTCATCAATAAACCGTAAAAACCACCGTTGATAACTATCTCTATCTCCGAATAAAAAATCAAGGAAACCTACTTTGTGAATACCATCATTCAGATAGTCAAGCTTTGGCACCATCGTCCAAATATACCTCCATCGTTTTGATAAAATCATGGTAGCTACTGCATCTTTTGTTGGGACAAGCAACAATATTTGCACGAGCAAATCGTCAGGCAGAGCACTGATCTTGTCTTCTACTTCTATTCTTTTGGTTATTTTCTTTGGGAATCTTCGGGATACTTGTTCTAACAGTACTGGAATCCCTTGTTCTAGCAGTATCAAAATCACATCTCCAACATGAAACCTAACATGAATTGAGCCGACAAATAATGAAAGCGGTTCAAACATATTTTTCCTCTCAAACTTCTACGCTAACAACGCTTTAGGGTATCCTTGGCTTGAGGGTTTTGATTTATATACACGCACGTGTGTTTGATTTTAACTATTTAATTTTATGTTTTATTTTCTTAATTAATGAATAATTATATTAAAAGTATTTCATTTTAATTATTTTATTTTATGCTTTCTATTTATTCTCTCTCTGTTCCAAAATATAAATTTTTGAACTTTACACATATTTTTAGAATAAATTTACTAAAAATAACTCTCTCCTTTTCAAAAATAAAAATAAAAATAATAACTCTATTTAATCCTAGTTAAGTTTCGAATTTTTTTAATTTACTTGAATAGTAATTGTCTTAATCAACATGAATAAAAAAAGTAAACAGGTTAAAAATTACATTACAAACATAATACTTGCACTATTGTAAAACGAATCTCAAAATTTTTATTTTTGTGGAACCGTGGGAATATCTTCTTAGTGACACTAATAATTAGAAAAATTTATCTCGCACCAAGAGGTTTCTCCTCTCCTCTATAACTTCACTTGTGGCTAGGTTCATCGTGTTAGGCGCATTTGCTCATTCGTATTGAAAAGTCTCAGCGGTTGTGGTACTGTCCGTGACCACCAGGGTTTCATGTTACTCCTTTGATGTGCAATCTTGTAGAGACATTCTCGGTTTCAGATAATTGTAGGCAGTGTTGTGCCATTGGCTATGGTTGAAATGATGTATATTTAATTGAATGTAAACCTTGACGAAACTGATTCTTTTGTCGCAAGGTAATTTGAATACTTTGCTGATGATAAGTTTTTGGTTGAAATGTTCTTTTTTTTTTTTGAATTACACAGAGGTATCATGGCCCCACAGAAGTGATCCAGACTAGTCACGTGTTGCCGCGTGTCGGTCCTCTGTCCCTGGCGATGGCGAAATGTTAATTCCCCAGTGGCCGGGATTCAAATCCAGGTGGCGGTACTCACAGCTGTAAACCTTTTACCACTAGAGCTAGAAGCCCCGGTTAAATTATAATTGAGTAGATTAAAGTATCGAACACAGGACCAGCTACTTATGTCCATCTCAGGACCAGCTACTAATGTTCTTAGAAATAGCAGGGTATTATTCAGCCTCAACAAGGTTTTGATCTCCAAATTTGAGTTATGCGTGAGATAAGATTCTTCTTGCTTTTTTATTTTTGGTTATTTACCTTTGACAGAATATGCAAATGGGGAAGATCCATGGATACAATCAACCAAGAAGTAGTACTAAAAAGAAAGATACAGTCTTTACTTGGAATAACGTTTATGAGAACGAGTCTAGCTAGTGTACATGCCCCACATTTTCCGGCAACAAAGGTATATATTATAGTTCCAATATTTCTTGTAAAGGTCAAGTTGCGATATTAGAGTGAGTTGGATTATAAATTCTCTCGATCAAGTCATTACTCTGTTAATGCACTCTTATATGTTTTTATTCTTGACAATTTTTCCTTTGGTTATTTCAGGTTTCATGCATGTATCTGTTTGATCATAGCCTTCTTCATCCTGAAGTGTTTTTCCAGTCACATCGTACAAGATTAATGTCAATTTTATGGTTTCTTGCACATTATGGATAAAAGCATAATCTACGATGTTCTATAATCAATACTCTTACAATAACAAACTGAAACTATAATCCATGCTTATCCAAGTAAACTAAATGCACAAAGTACAATGGTTTTGCATATATTAATGGTGGATAATCAGGATATATAGCCAGGTTGTTATTAGTAATATGTATGATAAAGATCTCATCATCTATATAAGTTGTCAAAACTGGACCACACTTTTGACAAATCACAAACAATGATCTACCTCTTCTCTTGTAGTTGAAGTTATAAATGCTATGTTCAATCACCCATGTTCAATAACTTCTTCGAATCTTATTTTATTGTTCTTATGATGTGTTAGTCTACATAAAAAGAAGTAGAATATAATATTGTTTCATTTTGCAATTGTAGTAAGTAATACAGTAGAAGATATATAAATTAATACTTGATAAATTAATAATTTCTATAAATTAATAAATTTCGCCAGTCTTACCTTGGGACGATTCAAAATTTGACACAAATCGATAAAATAATAAGATAATATTTTTTTAAAGAAAATTCTATGTAAATACATGACTCCATTAAAATTAAAAATTAATAATTTATATGTATACATATTTTATATAGGTAAGAACTTATTATTATATTGTTTTTTTATATTCACAATGATATTATCTTTATATTTTCTTAACACTTAATATATTTTTATGAGATTTAGTAATATTATATCTAAAACCACATTTAAATTCTATGCAATATAATATAATAAAATTAATATAAATGTTAAATTTCAAAAACTAACAATTAATGTCTATACACTAAAATCAAATATTTTTCTTATCTTAGAATAAATATATATTTTAAAATAAAAATTCTAAATAACGAAACTTTTGTAAATTAATGTATCTAAATTAAAAAAAATTCAAAGCTCCAACATTATTAATTTATAGATGTTCTACTGTATATATTATTTCGTTTTTAAAACATGTATGAGTGTTAGTTCAAAAAAAAAACATGTATGATTGTTTTCATGGTCCCAATATCCTTACCTGTTGCTGTATGTAATCTAAGTATCTAACACATATTTTGGTTCTGATTCTCAGTTTCTTGAAAACACAGCTTACGTGTCCGTCTGATGCAAATAGGATCAATCTCTATCATTGTACTCCAATATCCACAACTTTATCAATTAACACACCTAACACTTGATATTCGCATTATTGTACTACCTTGTGGAGAATCGAGAAGATATATGAAAAATAAGATTCAGGTTTAATTTGTAGCACTATTTATTTATTTTGAAGTTTATCCAGTTGATTAGGAGATAGAAAAATTCCTTTCATGCTCAAATTCTTGTTGATCAAATGATGTACCTAATATATAAAAGATACAGATAATTAATTATTTACTTTCTACTTTAACGCACATATTAATGTACTGTATTTAATTATCTATCAAATAAATTATTCATACGTAGTTAATGTCTCATACTTAAAACGTCTTTGTACTTTTATGAATAAAGCAGGCAGCTGATCATGGGTTATATAGATAGATAAGTATGTCACATTTGGTACTATTTAAACTTTATACGTCTAGAGTCGTAACTATTTTTTCTCGAAAGTTTGGGTCAATATAGTCGTTGTCACCTAGAAGGCAAACAAAATGCGTAATATCTGAACATAGGTGATAAATGTGTATTAATTTGACCTAAACTCTTCCTTGTGTCGTGCAGAATCTGATTCCTCTTCTACACCAAGTCCAAGTCGTTGGATGTTGAGCTGGAATGGTAGAGGATCTTTTTATGGGTCGATGTCACGATTGCCTTTCGAGTTAGCTATTGTAGACGCCTTAAATGGAAAAATTTATTCTGGTTAATTACTATATAAAAAACTCTTATATATCCTAAGAGTAAGGAGAAAGTATTGAGACTTGGTGAAGATTATATAATGGACAATCGAAGATACTTTTTAACAAAAAAAAATGTTTTGCTAACAATATAGTATTTTGATTAAATACTGATAAAACTGAATATTCTAGGAAGACTGTGTGGGGTGTTCAAGCAGAACAAGTAATTAATCATCACATTGTCTTCTTCTTCTTGTCCTCTCTTTCTTCACTTTTTCACAAATGTTTGGTTCACTTCCACTCTCAAAACTATTTTAATAGCTTGAGGTTCAGTAAACCGACACATGTTTATACTTCTTTTGTGTTAATTATGGAGATTCAATTCATCTGAATCCTTAAATTATTATCATAACAACATCAATAATAAACCAGCTATTACACATCATCACTCAAAATTATATTATACTCCATCCGTTTCATTAAGATAACTTTTTAAAAAAAAAAATTGTTTCAAGAGATGTATTTTTTGTGTTTTTTATGAAAAAATTGTAAACTTCAAAAAAATTAATTGACTTTATTGAATTACTATTGGTTAAAAGTTATTAAAAATTAAAAATTACAAAAAACGATATATTAATTATGGTATGTGAAAATACTAAAAAATCTATATTCGTGGAAAAGATTGAGTATAACATAATATTTTAAAAATTAAACTCCAAATCTCAACCTTGCTGTCTGTCGTCACGGATTTAAGCTCACCACCTCTGCTCAAGTCCGGAAACCATGACCCCTCGTCTCCTCCCCTTGGTCTATTTCTACTTAAGCGTTCATCTTCTTTTCATCTTTTTTAAATAAAATCTATTGCCTTTGTTTACAGATCTGGAATAATGATGACATAGAGGAGGTAATGATGATCCAGAGACAGAGGCGGCGGCCGACGCACAGAGGTTGAAGACGGCGGAGAGTTACGAAGACGACGGGCGATGCACAAAAAGAGGTCTACGAAGTCATAATGGAAGAGGAAGGGTAAGCTATCTGTAGTGATGGAGGTAGATTCAAGCAAGAAGAGAAGAGAGGCGGGCAAGAGAAGAAGAAGAAGAGAGGCGGAGAAGGAACGTGGACTAGGTTTTAGTTTTAGGTTTAGCTTTTCAATTTTTCTTTAAAAAATTGGTTTAGTTTGGTTTACTTTCATGTATCGGTATAAACAAATTGATATATAAAATTTTTAAAATTATTTTTTCTTATTTTTATTTTTATTTTTTAATAATGTAATAATAACAAAAATTATACGCTACTAAAGAATATTTAATTGCAGATAGAAAAGTGCTATCTTAGCGGAAGAAAAGATAGCAGTGTTAAAAATCGCTATGTAATATCTTTTATCTACTATCACGGGCGATGATACAGCGCTTTAAAAACCGCTATCGTATCGTTATATAACGTTTTTCGTCCGCTAATAAAACTCATTTTTCTTGTAGTGGCCAGAGCCGTTGGAGATATCAATCAGTAAAAACCCAAATTGCCGTTAGGGTTTACGAATAAAGCGATTAGGAATCACAGTTTTAAGGTGGATAATTAGCATTATTTTCTTTAGTGAATAAATATATCACAGTTTGACATATTTTGCTAGTGTAGTCCCATTCCTGTAACTTGATATGTGTGAAGATTATTGCAAAATATTACACTGTTACACACAACAATATCTAACAAGACTTTCTTTGAAAGAACAGATTTTGTTTTTGTTTTTATCATGGAGAATGACGTTTGACATTAATAAGCAAAGACAAATTTGTGAACATGCATGGACAAGACAGAAGTAAAAATATTATATATACAGTAAACGTGACTGGAAAATACTAGAAATTTTATGTGATTCTCAACAAAACGCAACTTCCTTAATAATCTCATTTTATTTTGTTTTCATTTTTTTTATATAAATAATTCTTTTATTTCTTTGTATTTTTTGTTTTTCAGTTAGTAACTTAGTATAGTTTAATTACAAAATCATATCCCCTCTCTTTCATATTATATGTAGTTTTAGACAATTTTTTTGTCAAAATATAAGTTAGTTTTCAATTTTCAGTGCAATTTTTACTTATTAGATACTGTGTAACCAACTAAATAATGTTAGATTTTTTTATAATTGGTTGAATTTGTTGATTAAATATTACTTTTAGAAATGTAACATTTTTTTTTAATATTGGTGGTTTTAGACTAAACTATTCACATTGTGAAACATAGGAAGTATTAATCATGATTGAACGCATGGCCGTTCTAAAATGTTATAAGATGACTATATGCACATAGGTCAGGGAATCTGTTTTACTTCTATAATAGATCGGTTGCACGGGTATTTTCACTTTTATGTATATATATTAAATGTTTATATTATTTTTTCAAATCCAATAATTTTGTTGTTTACATTTTTTCTGTTATATTAATTGTTTGAATCCACCACATGTATTTTTGTTTCTTCTTATTATAAATATATCTTATTAAATTTATACTTAATTATTAGAGAAATAATATACACTTTCTTAAAAAAATAAAATTATTTTATATTTAACATCTAATTATCAAAATTAAATTTAAATGTATTTTTAATTTAAATTTTAAATAATAGACGATTTTATTTGATAGTTTTAACAATTGAAAAACATTTGTATACACTAATCTTTAAGCATTTAGTATTAGTTATTAGAACATATGATAAAATGAACTAATGAATTTTAAACAAAAAACATTGATAATTGTTTTTTATAAGTTACAATTGAAGGTATATATATTATTAAAATATAAGTTTATATGTAATGTAATTCAAACATATACAAATTTAAATAAGCCTTTACAACAATAAATAAATCTTATCTATTAAAACATTATATATCTTATAAATGGGCCAATAATAGGGTGGGCAAAAAAACAGAACCAAACCAAACCAAACCGACCCAACCAAACTCAAACCGATCTAAACCAAACCAAAATATATTTCCAAACCATTTGGTTAAAGGTTTTATCAATTCAAATGGTTTGGTTTTGTTAAGAAAAACGAAATTGTTATTGAATTATATTAACTTATTAAATTAATAATATTAAAATTTAAGATATTTATTTACATTTTTACCACAAAAAATTAAGATATTTAACCATCTAACTTAAACAACTTTTTATACATTTTACTTATAAATAAACAGAAGATATACATTAACAATAAAATAGAAATATAAATATCATAAACTATCACCAAAACAAACAAACTACTTATGATATATATATGTTTATCATAAACTATGACCAAAACAGAAAATTACTATGCAATAGCTTATAAGTTAGTTTCTTATGTACGATTGTTTATATGGTTAATTTGGAAAAAAAAATAAGAAGTGTTTATATTTCTTTATAATAGTAGATTTGACTTTAGATAACGATTACTGTTTTGACGAATATAAGTAATGATCTTAGGAGTATATTTTATGTTTTGTATATATGTGTTTTCAGATAATTTAAAATTTGAAATGCAGGGTTCAAGATTCTTAAAATACACATTAATGGTTTCCTTCCAATCTTATAGGAAAATAGTTATTATAGTCAATAATATATGAGGGGATTTAGTAATGATGCCAAAATGTTATTAAGAAATAAATGAAATATGACTTTCTAGTAATGGTTCATTTTTAAAAATATCACATATGAATCAAAGTTGTGACTTCTGTTACAATATATAAAATACAGCGCATAGGTCAAGGAATCCGTTTTACTTTCTTGTTTGTTTGTCTTCTGTATTTTCTACCCCTGAATTTTTTTTTTCATAAATCATAATTAAATATTACAACTGACATGTTTAAGATGATTATTTATTGATACTTTGTTGACTTGTGAGTAGGCCTGAGACTTTTATCCGAGATTCGGATTCGATCTGAGATTCGATCCGGATCCGATCCGAAAATCCGGATATCTGGAGGGGCTGAATCCGGATCCGGATAATAAAATGTTGGATCCGTCAAAGCCGGATCCGGATCCGGATATCTTGATTTTTTAGTCCGGATATCCGGATCCATAAGTTTTATTAATAACTATTTCAAAAATAGTAATATCTATATATAAAAACTAACTTTATTTAATATATTTTCATTTTTATAATAGTATATGTAAATTTTGTAATATTATACATATAAATAATTAAAAACATTATATATTTTTTATTTTTATATTATCTTTAATATTTTATATATATTATTATTATTATTTTATTTATTTTAAGGATCCAAATCCGGATCCGGATATCCGCCGGATATTACAATTTTTAGAAGGATATCCGACACCCGGATATCCGAGAACCCCGGATCCGGATAAGAATAATAAAATTATGGATCCGCCGGATAAGGATCCGGATCCGGATACCTTAAAATTGCCCGGATATCCGATCCGTCCCAGGCCTACTTGTGAGTACTAGTTACGAACAAGAATCTTAGCTTGTCCATGCAGCTGAGCTGTACTACTTATACTCTTTATTTTTTGTCATTTGTAGATTAATTTTAAATCAAACAACGTTTTACACCAAGCTAGCAAGAACATCAACCTTTCGAAGCCAAGAGCCAGCGAGATAACATGTATCACCCGGAGACAAAAGTTGTTCATAACTCTAAACCCATAAAGCTAACAATGACTAAGAAGTAACAAGATATCCCAAGGTAGGCTAGGAAAACAAAAACTTTAGAAGGGGAGAAGCACATTGATATTGGAAGCAAGATTGATCGAGAAAGCGACGTAGGCCTAATTATTGGGGTTGAAAGCTAATCTCGTAACACCGTTCCACCATGGAACCACGTACAACAACCAGACTTACCACTGTTTCTTCAAAAAGAAACCAAGAGATGGCACAACTTCAACCCGAGCAGCCAACGAAGAGGAACGTTTGGCGATTGACTACTCAAAAACCAGCCGCAATTGAGCATATGCTCCTTAGCCCCTCCCTAAGCAATCCGGAAAACCCGTAGGTTGCAGACTAAGGGACTACACAACTTCTCAACATTGATGCTTCACCCACTAAAAACACAATTCAACCACAGAGGAAATACAACGGGAGCTTACCAGTGATGACCAAAGCCTAAACCGCAGACCTGAACCATGTCGCTTCAAACCAAGTCGCAAGACAAAACCAAATCCAGGAAGCCATAGATATCTTAATCTCCTTTATAATCTAAAACAATAACCATGAAAAACCAGAGATCTGTCCTCAAACCTTAAAAAAGAGGTTGGTTTGAGCAGAAGACTCAAAACACCAACCAGACTGAAAGCTATCATACAGATCTCAACCGCACCCGAACATCTTGACCGGAATCCATTACCTCCCTCGAATCGCCTCCACCGTGCAGCCTCGAACAGAACCAAAATTCGCCGAAACAATACACTTTGACGCAGTGCTAGACTCATGTCGAGAAGCTTTGGACATCGACCAAGACGAAGACCATATAGCAACTAAGACTAAGCACAGAGAACGAACTACACACCAACAGAGGAATAGATAAGGAGAGACAAGCTCAAGAGCCATCAATGAATCGCCGGAACCACCTCACCAGATTCGATGGAAGAAGTACTAACCCACATCAGAGCCGGTATAACCTGCACCGCACACAAGAAACAAAGACGAGTCCAGTGATGAATCCTAAGCAACCATACAGTACCACGGAACCAGATCTCTGCGCCCAAACCTCTCAATGCCTCGATCGCCTCAGCTCAATACATTCGACCTGAATATAGACAGTAGAGACCCTCTCACAGCTCCGACGAGGCTCACCGGTAACCGAAGAGGGTAGATCCATAAGTTTCTCTTGTGCTCTTCACGACGGCGCTAGGGTTTTTCTCTCTGTATTAGAAAATTACTAGCTATGCTCTAAAACATTAGTTTTTGACTTTTGTTGACGTTTTTCTTAAAATAAATTTGTTGACGTTTTTCTAACAGTCCATTCATTATATTCAATAAAATGCAAGCTGCTTATCGAAGTAGATTAAAGTAGATTAATATTATATTGGATCTTAAACTTCATATTCTTACAAATATTTTTGCCACCTCATATAACTTAGAGATGGCATTTTTTTATGAAGAATACCTTTTGTTTTCGTTAGAAAAATAATAATATTCCACCTGTTCCTAAATGTAGGATGTTCCAAAAAAATTGATGTTTCAATATATAAGATGTTTTCAAATTTTTATGTAACTTTTACTTTATTAAAAACAGTGTAACCAATCATATTTAATAATCTATTTTCTAATTGGTTGAATACAACTATTTTATAATTTTAATGATACTTTCTAGACAAAAAAGTAATTTTTTTAATATGTTTATTTTTTTCTAAACATTTTATATTTAAGAATAGATGCAGTACCAAATAACTTAGAAATGGCATCCTTTTTTCTTGTAGCTTTGGAAACATTCCAAATTTAACGCTGTTCTGTGTCACGTTATAGAACAGCAAAAAGTTTGTTCGACAATTTTCAAGAAAATGAATGTTTTTACGAATTGTCGAATTCCGAAAATCGTAAATTTTAATCTTTTCATCCATTGTAGAAAAAGAACCAATAAGTGATTTTGTGTGTAGCAAGCCCCGCAAGAGAAATTAGGCATGGACATAAAATCCATAATCCAAAATTCGAATCGAATCCGAACCGTAAAATCCGATATGTATCCAGTCAGAAATGTAAAAATTACACAAGAAATCCAAACTCAAAATTTTATTAATTGAACACGAACGGATACTCAAAAAATTCAAACAAATATCCAAAGAAACCGATCTGAATGTCCAAATTAATATGCAATATAAATATTTGTAACATAATTGTATACTTCAAATATTCAATTCCATATTTATTTTGATATATATATATATATAAATTTAAGTATTTAAAATTTAAATAAGTAATTTAAATGCTCGATTATATAAAACAAAATATTTATTTTTTATGTTTTGCTTTTAAATTTTAAATTTTAGTTCGGGTATATCCAAAACAAATTGATATAACCCAAATCCAAACGATATATGATTACTTTATAGATTTCAAGATGTGATCAAATTAGAACCAAAACTAATATTTTATATCCAAACCTAATTCGTACTTACAAATTTAATAAAATGAGACCTACGGTGTAATACAAAATAGAACCAAAATCTGAAATACCCGATCTGAAGATCAATATATAGCCAGACGTCCAGGTCTGAATGACAAAAAGAAAAGATTACAGATTCATTTGCTTTTAACTTTGTTCTTTTCCGTCTGAATTTTAATAATATTTCCATATATAAGTGCATACAAGTTTATATTTTCTCAACACAAGATATTGACAATGCTTGTTTTCTAATACTCCCATACTTAACAAAAATGTCATTTGATAATTTTCACACATACTGGAAAATCATTTAAAAATTATATTTTATTCTTTATTTACACACTAAATAAATTTATTTTCTAATTAATACATAAAAACAATAGGGTTAAAGCCGATTTTTTGTAAAAAAAAAATCTTGCATTAGAAAATAAATTGGAACTCTTTGTAAAAAAAACTGTTAAAAAAAAGAATAGTAAAATAATGCATGCATAGTGAATGTTTCCCATTTCGTTTTAAATTAAGTTGTCATTGTATTATACTCCCTCTATTTTCTCTCAAGTGATGTTTTAGAATATTTATTTTGCTACAATATAGTTGGCGTTTCCAAAAAGAAATGAAAAGTCTAATGACATACTGTATGACTTTATCTACCCTTATACTATTATTCTTTCAAAGTGGAATGTGTCTTACGATATATGATAATTAATTGATGGGGAAGGGTAGAAAAGATATTCTATTAAGTGTCTTAATTCATGTGAAAATCATAGAACGTTACGTAAAAAAATTGGTACAAAATAAATGTCATTTTACGAAATGCAACCTTTTCTATTAATTCATTTTTTTCTTAATTAAATTAAGATAAAAATAAAATTTATGCAATTATAATAATCAAACAATGATAAATTTGGACATTTAACTAGTATTTTACGCAAAGTTTTAGAACGTCAACTAATTTGAAATGGAATAAATAGTTAACAAAAAAAAATTATTTAAATCATAAGATGAAACACCAATACAATAGTTTAATCCATAATCTAATAATGACTAATTGTAAATTTCAAGAAAATTAATTGCATTTTCGGAATTCTGATTGGTTTAAAATTATAGAAAATAAATAATCACAGAAAATTATGCATTTAATATTAAAATTTAATATGTTTTATTAATCCGTGTGGAAAAACTAAAATATGTATCATTTTGAAATGGAGAGAGTACGAAATAAATTAACTCTTAGCTGCTTCGTTTCAGGAAATTTTTTTTGTCATTAAACCTATTTTGAGAAATGTGTCGGATTTATTACCTTTGAAAGCGAAGGATCAAGGATGTAAGCATTTCTGTCGTTTTATAGCTAGTCATATTTGGTGAGCTCAAGAACTAATCCCTTACTAGGATTTAAAAAAATATTACTTTATCCGTTTCAGATAGACTTTTTAATATTTTTATATATATTAAGAAAACACATTAAAATATCATAATAAATGTATCGTTTTCTGTAATTTTCAGTTTTCAATAACTTTTAATCAATAGTAATTCAATAAAATCAATTAATTTTCTTGAAGTTTACAGTTTTTTCATAGAAAACACAAAAAAATACATATTTGTGAAACAAACTTATTTTCTAAAAAGTATATCTTAATGAAACGAAGGGATTACTTGTCATTGTTAATTACACATTATAAATTTTCTGTGAGCATACACTTAAGAAGATAAAGGACCATATAGTTGAATATATTTCAACTCTGCCTAACCTAATCGGTTATTGAATACTTCTAGATTAGATAGATATGACTTTGGTTAGAGTTAGTAAGTATAAACGTTAATACTAAAATAATATATCTTTGATTAAAGTAGGAGTCAAATTTTCAATTGAACTTTAACCGAATTACATAAGTTAGAAAATCACATAATGTTCTAAAACACTGGTTTTGGCGGTAAGTTAACGTTGAGAAAAGTAAAGGAATGTATGTATGCTGCTAATACCAGATTGATATGATCCAAAAAGAAATGAGATTAGTGTTTCATGCATATAGAGTTTAGTTTTTTAATACATTAATTGTAGCAGATATATAGTAGAATACTAGTAATTCTAATAATACTCTTAATTGCTCAACAAAGATTCGTTTAGCCATTCAGAACATATCTAAAACACATTCTATAACTTTAAATATGAAGTTTTTTTGCTTTCAAAAAAAGAACTGTAAAATTTCAAAATTGAAGCAACTTCAGAACTTCAAATTTGAAATTTGGAGTAGTAAAATTTCAAATATAGAATGTCACTAATCAAAACTTCAAATTTGAAATTTTATATTTGTATATGTATTTTGATACTTGCAATTACGTATTATTTATGATGTTTATCGTTTTAATCCTTAAAAAATTTAGATCATATAAATATTTCAAATTTGTTTTCATAAATTTAAGTTTTGCGCATAAATTAAGTAAACCTTAAAATAATATTTTAAAAAATTAAACCAGATTTATACAACAACAAATTACAAAAGAAACTTAACAAATGCACTAATTGACCATATATAAGAGCATAAAGGAAATAGTTTTACAGAATAATGTGGTATTTTATTTATAATTTAATATTTAGTTATATATTTCTATGCAAAATTTTATATTTCAGTGTAACTTTTTATTAATTAATATTGATGTAGTATTTTTATATATGTGTTATTTATTTATGAATTTAAATTAATTATGATAAATATAAGAACCATAATATAAAATATAAATATTTTTTAAGTTGAGTTTGAAATTTTGTTTTTGGAGAATAATACTTTTAAATTTCAAATATGAATTTTTGAAACTTCAAAATAGAGTGTTTTTTTTGTAGATGCTCTTAGCCACATTGATTATTTTCTTAAATTAAATTATCTTTTATTTTATTTTATCATTTTCCTACGTTTCTATTTTTTTACAAAACGGGCAACGCAAACAAAGTTTGGGAATCACCAACTTCATAAGATATCGTTTCCTCTAACTAAAGTAGAACACCAAACTTGAGTTTTTGTAATTACTAATTTTATTAAATTATTCACCAATTTGTTGTATATAAAAAAATACTAAAAAAAAAAGAGAGGCAAAAAGCGACAATACATAAAAACCAAGATGGAAGAGGAGAGACAAGTGGCACTCACAAATCACACATCCTCACTCTCTCTCTCTCTTTTTTTTTTTTTCCAAAAAAGAATAATATATTTATTTTTTCACCCTTTTTATTTATACATTTTTAACGTTTCGAACTTTCAAATAATTCCGAAACCCCCCCCCCACCTGTTCTCTCCGGCTGTCTTCTTCCTCTCTCTCTCTCTTTAGCTCACTTTCTTTCAGTAACGTTTGAATTTCTTCGTAGATTCTTCCGATCTTTCAGCAGTCCTAAATAATCGCTTGCATTTTACTCTGATTCAAAAACCCGATCTAGATTCCGAGTGAGTGAAAAGATGAACATATTTCGATTCGCCGAGCTGAGTTCCCGAGATCGATTAGCTTCCAAAGTTCCCAGTTCTCGCCAAGGTTTTACAGTTCCAGCAAAAGAAAAAAGAAGTTTTTTAAAAATATTTTAGTAAAGCTTCTCCAGCTAAACATCTACTGCTAATTTTTCTATGTATTAATCTGGAAAATTCACAAGTTTATTATTGTTATTTATTTATTTAAAAAGGAAAAGCTGT
The DNA here is from genome assembly GCF_000695525.1 of Brassica oleracea var. oleracea. Lineage (NCBI taxonomy): Eukaryota > Viridiplantae > Streptophyta > Magnoliopsida > Brassicales > Brassicaceae > Brassica > Brassica oleracea. The sequence continues at coordinate 28,693,446 of NC_027755.1, read as the reverse complement.
ATAGTTATGCTAATTTGTTGTCTAGTGGAAAACTACAGTTAAAGGCAGTGTGGTAGAGAAAATGAATGAGTTTGTTGCTCTCTGCTTTATCATAAAAAAAGTAAAAAGCCAAGAAAAATTAAAAATCTTAAGAAAAGTTTGTTGGATAGTGTCATGATTTGGTTTTGTTTGTTAAAACTTCAATTTTTTCAACAGTGGTTATGATGATTTTAGTTAACATGTAATCATGACTGCTCTTTAACCTCTCCTCCTCTTTGCTTTGTTATGTTTTTAGTTTCTTCCGTTGTAAAGTCGACTGCTTTATCAATCCTTAACACTTGAAATGGCATCTTCTTCTCATCATTAGTGTCTTCATTTTCTTTCTTACAGGAAAGAAACTCAAGTCTCCAGGGTCATCTTCTGAGTTTAGTTCTTGCCATTGTGAAGCTCTAAGTCAAAACAAGGTATGTATACTCATTTAAGTATTGAGAGGAAAATGTTTTTGGTTCCAGTTGTTGTCTGAAAGTGACTCCTTGCTCATATTGTAGTTGCATCAAGATTCTGCTCATCATTTACCGATGAGAAGTTTGTTAGCACAAGAAATGTCAAAGCAGAAAGAAACTAAAAGGAGATCACCTAGCATTATAGCTAGACTGATGGGTCTCGATGTCTTGCCATCGCCTCAGAGTTCTTCCCACAGACAACAAAAGTCTGTAGAGAGTTCTTATGATGGTTGTGAATCTCTTAGAAGGAGCTCAAAGGGTTGTGAGCAAAAGTTTAAAGATGTTTTCGAAGTTTTGGATGCAAAGAAGGCAGAGAGCCATAGAAACTTACATCATCAGGGGAAGATGAATGCTGCTAATCTTACACAGGCGGAGATGGCTTTTATAAGGCAGAAGTTCATGGAGGCTAAGCGTTTATCAACTGATGAGAAGCTTCGTCATTCTAAAGAGTTTAATGATGCGCTTGAGGCTCTAGACTCTAACAAAGACCTCCTACTCAAGTTTCTTCAGCAACCAGATTCATTGTTCACTAAACATGTGCATGATCTTCAAAGCACACCTCACAAGCCACTTTACAGTCAAGCACCATCTCTGAAGTGTCCTAGCCATTCTCAGAAAGCTGATAGGGACTCGTTAAGGAAGAGTCATAGGTCACCTCATCGGCATGGTGGTGGTGGCGATGGTTGTCCTAGCCATTCTCATTCTAGGCATGTTTCTTATGAGACACTTGAGCTGCAGCCAACCAAGATTGTTGTTCTGAAACCTAACCTCGGTGGTAGAGCTTTTGCATCGCCAAGCTCTTCTTCTGATGAGTTCAGAGCAGATCGTAGTCTTCTTCCATGCACCAGCAATCATGGCAGGCAGAAAAGTAACGAAGACATCCGCCTTTCAAGACATAGTTCAAGGAAGGCGAGCTTTGAGACTTCAGGATTCAGAGGATATGCAGGGGACGAAAGCTCATCAGGGAGTGATTCCGCAAGTGAATCAGAGCTAGTGCCAATAACTTCAAGAACAAGAACCTCCTTTAACCGTAAGAACTACCATCGATCTTTGCCTTCCAAGTCAACAACATCATCATCTGTGACTAGGGAAGCCAAGAGGAGACTGTCAGAGAGATGGAAGCTGACACACAAGTACGAGCAAGAGATAGAAATTAGCAGAAGCGGCACATTAGCTGAGATGCTTGCAACTTCAGATAATGAAGCAAGGCCAGCAAGTTTTAATGGACTCATTTTCGAAGAGAGGATTAGTAAAAGAGTTGAGCGCAATGTTCACTTGTCTGAACTGCCAGAACCGGTTGGAATCAGCAGTAGGGATGGATGGAAAGGATCACGCTCAAGAAGTTATTCAAAATCCAAAACCATCATGAACCAGGAAAGCACTGGTGGTTACACTATAGTGCTGCCAAAGGAGTTGATCACTCGAGATGGATTAGTGATGGGGAGCTCTTCTCATCACTCTTTCTTGTCAAGCAAATCTTCTAGACATGGTAGTAATAAATCTCGTTCATCATACAATAGTTGCAGTTTCTCGGTAAATGCAAATTCAGACATTGAGGAAAGTTCCGCTTCTGATGATATCAAGACGGCTATGTCTTCTGAAGCTCCTGATTTGTCAACTGTCACTTCTTTAACTGATCCTGTAAGTGAGCATTATGTTTCAAGATCACGAATCTGTGCACTAGAGCATCAGCTTACATACATATTTAATTGGTTACTGATGTTCTAGGATATCTCAAGGATGCCAACTGAGACTATAAAACATTCTTTGGTTCCTGAACCACAGCCTTGTGAAAGCTCAAAGGAAGGAGATCAACCAAGTCCGGCTTCAGTTCTAGAAGCTTCTTTTGACGATGATGATGTTTCATCGAGTTCTGAATGCTTTGAGAGTGTTAGCGCCGATCTCAAAGGTAGCCATTCAATGCTTGTCAGTTTCTTTTGTGCAATATAAAATTTTCATCTCTTTAAGTTGTTGTAGTTGTAAATATTTTGACGTGTCAACCGTTATTTCTATATTCTAGGACTCAGGATGCAACTTCGGCTCCTCAAACTAGAGTCAGCTGCTTACAATGAAGCTAGCATGCTCGTTTCAACTGATGAAGACACAGATCAGGAGTCATCAACAATAACTAATGAGACTTTGACCAGCCAGGAGGTCAGAGAAGAAGACTGGAAGTCATTGTACTTAGTTGATCTCCTAGCCAACTCCAGGTTAAGTGACTCAGACCATAGCACTGTCATGGAAACACCTGTAGATCCATCCTTGTTTCAGGATCTTGAGAAGAAGTACTCATGCTTGAAAACATCAACCCGGATAGACAGAAGGTTTCTCTTTGATCAGATTAGCGGAGAGCTTGTACAGATATTAAAGCAGTTCTCAGATCCACACCCTTGGGTTAAACCAAAAAGGGTCTGTTCGAAATGGGATGCAAACAAGATACAAGAGACTCTGCGCGATTTGGTGACAAGAAAAGAAGAGAAACCAAGCAAAGATGATGTGGAGGAAAAGGAGTTGGAGTGGCTGAGGTTGGAAGATGACATTGAAATCATAGGTAGAGACATTGAGGAAATGCTGACGGATGAACTCATAGCAGAGCTTGTGGTAGATGCAATCTTCTAGAATGTTAAATATTATCTCTGTTTTATGTGTAGTTTTAAACAAAAACTGAACAAGTGCAATATCTAATGACAGTTTCATCATATGAGGTAGTGAATAAACACACATTAGTTCCTGAAAAGCATTAGTCATCATCTAAATAAAAGTCTTATAGGTCTTTATCAATGGTCATTGAAAATGCAGTTGGTAAGTCTCAACTTTTACCATTGATATGATTCAATACAAACCAGAGAGAGAGAATACAAATACTCAAGAGAGTGTTTTTTTAGTTCTCTGGATTGGCACTTGAGAGTGATGATGGAGGAGGTGGTGTCCAGAACTGAGCATTTTTGACCTTTGAGAGGCAACCCAATACTTGTAAGGGGGTGATGTCTCCAGTCACAGTCACCTTCTTTGAGGCAAAATCTATGTTGAATGATGTCACACCTGCGTATATGCCAAATACCATTATAATTAGCTTAAACCCATTCAACAATGATATGTATTATGTGTGGACATCATGTTGATAAGAAAAAGCAAAAACATAGTTGTTGTTGTTGATAAGAAGAGACTGACCTTGCATTCTAGATAGATGTTTCTTCACTTTGCCTTCACAGCCTCTGCACTGACAGTGTAGAGACACTCTCAGAACAACCACCTGAGCTTTCCAATACACAACAAAATCAACCCTCAAATTTCTTTTTACGTTACATTCATTGTACGGTAAACGACAAGCTTTACTTTACTTTTACTTTTACTTTACTTGCCTGGTGCTCTGAACCAGAAGAAGTCTTCTTCTTCTCTTCCACTGCAGCACCAGAGCTTTTTCTTGACTCAGAAGGTTCACCTTCCTCCGTTACAACCGTATCCTTACTCGTAGAACCGGATAAACAAACCGGTTCGGTCCCCAGAAGATACCTAGTAGAGCCAGGTGGGGTACTTTTGGTAACATCAAAACAGCCAAAACTCTTCCTCGCTAAGCCAATATTATCACTGCTAAGTAGCTTCAACAACGACCCTGAAGTACTCTTCCTTCCATTATCCACCTGAGCCATCTTCCCGACGCCTGAGGGGGAGGAGGGTATTCTCGTAATTTTCGAAAATTGACGGTACGGTTCAATGAAGTCGTCGCCGGAAGAGCACGGTGCAGTGAAAGACCTCCTACCATCTTTGATAATGGGGTTATGACGGTCGATGGCTCGTGCCATGACGCTCCGTTCGTTGTGGTTAGCCGTAGCTGTCGATGCTTGCGATGCACAAAACATAGTGCCTTTCATGTTTGGATAGAAGCTTTTGCAAAAACAAAACTCATTAATATATACAAACAATTGCACATATACGTTACAAATACATGTGTGTTATTGATAATGCGTCAGTGTGTCACATGTAGAGTGTAAGGCCAGAGTAACAGTAACAGAGAGTTTTGAGTAGAAACGGTCTTGTGTTGTCCACATAAACACACATTGTAAGTTGAGATGTCACTATTAAGCTTAGCTATTTATGTACTACGTTACATTTATTCCCCCTTGGATACCGATCAGTCTTTTGTAAAGAAGATGGAGAAAGGATATAAAGGAAAGGCTTTAAATACAAGTTTTTAATTTAACTAGGTAGAAGGAGAATTGATGTAGTAACTTCTTAAAGCGATTGTTTCTTTATATGTCAAGTTCTAACAGACTGAACCACTATATCGAACAAACACCCGAAGTGGAAAGAAGAAATGCTCACAGCTAACTTTGTCGCTCAATCAACTGCCATTTCCAGCTGACTCTTTTCTACGTATGCAGTCGATATAAATATGTCTCGATTGTATCAAAAACTTGTTTCCTTTATATTTGAATTTTCTTTATTGTATATTTTGAAAATATGAATACACCTTAAAAAGCTTTAACAAATAATTATTCGTTCAGAATACTAAATGCTAGCGAAAAAGATATATAAATAAATACAAAGGCAAACAAACAACTGATTCATGACGTAGGCAAGAAGGGTCCATCAGATGTCTTTTTTAAAACATTCCAAAAACCTTATGTTTGTATGAACCAAGAGAGTATGCCAATGCATATCTAACAAACATAATGTGAATTGTGAAGGGTACATGAACGGGAGATATTTTACTAATATTCTTCCACTAAAATTGAGCCCTAGTGACTGGCCAAATAGTAATCCATTATAGACAACAAAAAAATATTACCTAATATGTAATGTAGGCAGTAATTTGCGTCACTAGTGAAAAAACAAAATAAAAAACCAAGAAAAAGAAGAGAAGAAAAAAAATACTTAGCAGAGCTCTTGCAAAAGAGACTATACATATATGAATCTTTTACCAAGAAGGAAGATCTTTGTGTGACTCTCACTTAGAGACCTTTGCCTTCGTCTTCGTTCAAGATTCGGTTACGGAAGTCACTTACCATTCGAGGCAGACCATCCCGCAGAGAGATCTTTGGTTCCCAGTTCAGAAGCTCCTTTGCTTTACTTATGTCTGGTTTCCTCTTGTGAGGATCATCCGCTGTGTTCGGTTTGAACTCTATGGTCGCGCTCGGATCAATCACTTCCTTAACCACCTGCACACACACACAAGTTCCCATTTCATACAACAGAACTGAATGTTTCATGTTAAGTACGATCCTAAACTGAGTTCAAGAGAACATTTCAAATCTTAATGCAAGTTTCTAAAGATGGGCCCAAAATCGAATCCAACTGAATTTCTTAAAACCACATCCTTTTGGTGGAAGAAATAGGCAGGCAGTAAAAGAAAAGCAAACCTCTGCAAGCTCAAGCATTGTGAATTCTCCTGGGTTACCAAGATTGAAAGGTCCTACGTGATCGTTTTCCATTAACGCTACAAGTCCATCCACCTTAGAAAAGAGAAATATGGTTATATATCACGGCAATATATATATATTCTTTTACACTGTTTGAAGAAACCAATCATAACATCAGGATGGACTGAAACAGAGGCTGGTTTACCTACCAAGTCAGAAACATACTGAAAGCTTCGAGTTTGTTTTCCATCACCATACACAGTCATCGGATGTTTGCGTATAGTCTGCGTAGATATAAGACATGGTTCTGTGAGAGTGTATTGTAAAGGGCTATAAACATAAACAAGTTGTGTTACGTTGATACAAGAATTAAACCTGTGCAACAAAGTTACTAACGACACGCCCATCATCAAGGCACATTCGGGGTCCATAGGTGTTGAAAATACGAGCAATTCTAACCTGAAAACTGAAAAACTAGTTAGAGATCACTCATATGTCACCGTTGTGGACATTTAAGTCATCAGCTCTAAACATTCCAAGGTTCAAAATTCTCCTATCAACTAAAATAAGAAACAGCATCGTGAAATGTAACAAATCTTGATAAACAGCATGCACTAACTGATACAAAACGCCATTTGTCAATGCGTATGAGTTGCAAAGAGCGAATTAAGAGCTTGCAAGTATACAACCTATGGGATAATTGTCCTAATTTACCTCCACGCCTGCACCTCGGTGATAATCCATGGCCAGAGTTTCAGCAGTACGCTTTCCTTCATCATAGCAACTCCTCTCACCTTCAAAAAGATATAGCAATCAGTGATCAGTCTCTCGTTTATTTGTAAATCTCATAAACTCAGGAGCAAGTAATCCAAACTCACCTATTGGATTCACATTGCCCCAATACGTCTCCTTCTGTGGATGCTCAAGAGGATCTCCATAGACTTCACTTGTGCTGGTAAGCAGAAACCTTGCTCCAACTCTCTTTGCAAGTCCCAACATATTGAGAGTTCCCATCACATTTGTCTTGTAAAACCATCGTCAAGGATCATAAGAGATTTATCAAAATAAACAAAACCACTCTGCATATCAGCTCAAATAAACTAATCCTAAAACGAATCTTCGCCTCAATTGAGCATTCCTCCAAGTTTAATTCGCCTCAACAGAAACCTAAACCTAATTGATTTGGAATCGAAAACTAGCATTTAAGAAGCAAATCAAGATCCCTAAGCAGCAGCAAGCATTACATTGATGAGAGTATATATATAGAAAGTAATCAAAAAGGATATGATAGTCTTGACTGGATTATACTTGTAATGAACAGGTGAAGCTGGGCAAGCCAAATGGTAAATCTGATCAACCTCGAGGAGAATCGGCTCAACCACATCGTGACGAATGAGCTCAAACCTCGGATTCGAGAACAGGTGAACCAAATTCTCCTTCCTCCCCGTGAAGAAGTTATCGATCACGATCACTTCGTCTCCCCTCCCTATCAGCTTATCAACGAGATGACTCCCGACGAATCCAGCTCCACCGGTGACGACGATCCTCAGCCTCCGCGGTCCGATACCGACGGGAACGCGTCCGGTTTTACCTCCGCCGTAGTTGAAACTCATCCTGGAAGGCGAGTAGTTGGTGGAGGAGACGGATCTGGTGATGAGGGAGGTGGACTCGGCGGGGGATAGACGGGAGAGAGAAGGCTGGAGGATGAAGAAGGTTGATCCGATCAAGATCCCGACGAGGATGAAGAGGAGTCTCTGTTCGCGGAAGAGGTAGTGGAGCGATCTCGGGAGAGATCTGGGATGCTTTAAGGCTTTGGGAGAGTAAGGAGACGATTGGCTCATGGGGATCGTATCATCGTCGCGCTTCGAGCTCATTTGCTTGTGAAGCTGCTTCATCGTCTCCGTGTAGAGAGCTTCGTCGTCTCGGGAGTTGCCGGGAAAGAGGTTTGGGATCTGGAGAGATTCAACCGTTTGAAGGAGAAGAAGAGAGCGGTGTGGTAGTTACACGGCGATTAGTTGATGCAAGTGTTCGCATTTTTTTTTGTCATCAAGTGAATGAATCTTTATTATTCCGTTCTAGTTTATACATATTAACGTGATTTGCGTTTGATATTAATATTCAGTTAATAATCATAAAGCATATCCAAAAACTCTAGGCAAAATTTGAAAACACCCTTGGAGGTTTTTATATAGGCTTCACTGCTTGATGGCCCAATAAAAGCCCATTCAACTTCATTTGGGTGAATTGGACATTTCCGGGTCGCCGTTTAACTCTACGACTTGGTCTGACAATGATTAACTCATGTCTATGTTCTTAGTTTTTCTTAGATTTTAACCGAAAAAGCTAAGAACCGTCTATTAAATATATATATATATATAAAATTAGTTTTTTCTCTTCTTATGACAAATGGTAAGAATGTTTGATAACAAATGTCCTCCATATATATATATATACATTTTAAGTCTTTCTTCTTGTAAATTATTTCAATTTATCCAAATATTTTCTAATTATGCACTATTTACTCTTTTCGCACTAACCATTATTGTATAAAATTTGATAATTTATTTTATTGGTCACTAAAATTTCAAGATGAATAAAGAAATAAATAAATATATGTATATATATATATATATTTTAAAAATATTTAATTTATTTTTTGCATAAAAGAACATAATTTTTATTATTATTTTACCATTTTCTATTATTTTATTTATAAATTATATATTTATTTTACTATTAAAAATCATTAAATAACCAAACTAACAAGAAAAAAAGTAGAATACAATACATAATCTAAACCTACAACTTCCACAACAAATAGAAAAAATAAAATACTATAGTAACACTAACTCAATAAAAGTTTAGAGCTGGAAAAAGATCAACAAAGAAAACTAACTTAGTTCATCTTACCAATAATGTCTTGGATAGAACAGATGTTAGAAAAATATAAAAAAAGATATTTCTTTTGTTCCAAAATCTTTGATGTTTTGAGTGTATGCACAAGAATTAAGGTACACACTTTTTCTAAAAAATAACATTAAAAATATAAACCAAAATTAAATAATCCAATCCTTAAAAATAAGTATAAAACATCATTGGTCACACAGTTTTCAATAAAATTAAAATTAATATAAAAATATCAAAACATCATTTATTTTGGAACATCAAAACCTTTCTAAAACATCATCTATTTTGGAACATATGGAGTAAAATATAAGACAAAGCATTCCCCCGAGCTCAAAGAGCGCGATCAAGCACCAACCCAAAAAATAAAAAAAGGTCAGAGAAAGAATAATCATCAGGAGACCAGAGTCACCACGAAACAAGAAAACACATGCCTAAAACATCGGAGTCACAACCACCAACTAAAAGGTAAGAATCACCTCACAAACTAAACAAGCACATACAATGCGTCCATGCCAGTGAAGAACCACAAAGCTCATAATAGAAGAGACCAAAGCTCCAAAGACTAACTCCGCACACCTACACAAAGGGAAGCATGAGAAGAAGAGAAACAACCTGAGAGATAGAGAATGAAAGCCTACCACCGAGAAACAAGAGCTCAAGCTTTAGACTAGAAACAACATTCCAAGGCCACAGAGCATACACAAAAGAAAACACTATCCAAACCTGGAGTAGCAAATATGGGAAAAAAAGAGCCACCAGAGACGCGAGCAGCAATGAAAGTTGCAACAATATGAGAGAACAAAAATAGAAAAGGAGACAAAAAAAATCAACAAACCGTGGAGCCCTCCTCGAGCTATGAAAAAGAGCGTAGTAGTCAGATCATCAAAAACCAGATCTTGAAAACCAAGACGAACATAGACTATCGACGGCAAGTCAACGAGAGAAAGAAAACATCAAAGACAACTGAACTCTGACCCAACCCAACGAGATGTAGTTCCTAACATTAGCCAAAATCTAAAAAAGAAGAGGACCAATATTGACCAAAACAACCTACAATACAGTGAGAAACAACCGCACAACTGGGAACTCATAAGCATGATCTATAATAAATATCAGATAATCTCACAGGAGATGAATGTGAGGAAAAACAAGAACACGAATGTGAGTCTTTTCTCAGTGATGGCGAGAAGCACCGCACACCGGAAATGTAAACGAATTACATAGATGGTGACAACTCAAGGTCAAAATATGGAGAGCAGACAAAAAACATCTTAAAAGAATAATGTTCAAAAATGTGAAAAATTAAAATACAATTCTGACGGTAAAAACCATCAATCTTAAAATCAGCAAATGTCTAAGTGCAAAGTTATTAACATTTAAGATAATTTACATCAGCAGAAACTCACTTCACCACTAATAAATACTATTATACACACACCAATACATTATTGAAAAACACACATAATATATTAATATATTACCTACTACTACATAACACAATAAAACATCAAATAATGCTTCACAAATAAGACTGACCACATAATTACATTACAAAAAATCATATCCAACAACAATAAACCAATAGCCCGTGCGAAGCGCGGAAACCCCTCTAGTAAGAGATATAAGAATCTGTTTCTTAGCCGAAAATTGTAAAAACAAAAAAAACAAAAAATGTCAAATCATAAGTAACTCCGGTTAAGAAACCATAGTTAATCATGTCCTAAGCAAGGATATTTGAATAAGTTTTATTAATCATGCACATACTCTTAAACTTTGTTTCAATGTTTTGTTTAACTCCCATGAACTATAAATCATGCTCACCTTTGTTTTTAACCAGATTTTTCTTAGCAAAGTATCATCTACCATGCACAAAATTCCAAAACAAACTTTTCAAAGCAAAAGTCTTACTAACCTTAACAGCTCTATTTTACAACCAGAATTTTATTAACTTATTCTCTATTAAAAAAAAACACTGTGTAAACGTACATTCCATAAAATATGTCTTTCATTCGTCCGAGTTGATTGAGACAGGCCTCATTGAGATCTCTTGTGGGGATGGGTTAATGAAAGAGAGATAATCAAGAAAACTAATATAACAGCCAGACCAAACTTACATATGCCTAACTGTATCTAACTTGTATCACGTTAGACTTTCTATTACATATTTTTGTTGGGTTTTAGTGTGTAGCTCGGTGAACAGAAAGAAAAAAAAGGTGTGTAGCTCTTCAGCATAAAACTAGTCTCCAAGTTTCGGTCCCGTGATATCTCATTCATCCCTTTTTGCTGCACCATTAATCTTCTGTACAAGTCCAATGGACTTCCCCTTATATACCTTTTTGGAAGGCTTTCACTCACACATGATTAATCAAATAATTCAAGTTTACACACGCCGTTAGCTTCGTTAAGCATGAAGAGATGCGGCAATGCTACATTCCTGATTCTAATATGTACCATGCCAAAATCATAATTATGAGAGTATCTTTTGATTAACCAAATTAGAAATTTCCAATTAATAGTGCTACAATAAATATCAAAACAATTCCAACTTTAATATAGATATGATATGGTGATATTCCAATAATTTCTTAATTACTTTACAAAGATTTTAAAAAAAAAACACTGCTTAAGCTAAAAACCAAACCTTCTTTCTTAATTAGTCAAACATTGTCCACACTAAAAACAGTGTCTCTCGCGCCTGTGAATCAAATAGAAAAACTCGTGACTAAAACCAAATAAATAGAAAATTAAAAGCTCGTGACTAAAACTAAGTAACTATAAAATAATAAAAACTACATACATAGATAAATAGAAATTAAAATAGAAAGGGGAAGAAATATGAATCGTAGTGTTATGAAAATATTCCTTGTCAATCTTACATTAATGAATTTTACCCATTTTTTCTTATTACAACTCCAGAAATCAGGTTATACTCAATAAATGTGAAATAAATACGCAATTTCATGAAGTAAAATCTATTTACTTTTGGGAGCAGAATCAATTTCATGAAGCCTCAAGAAAGAGACGTATGCACACATACATGGAAAAACATGAATGGATTTGCCCAACCCCTCACCTATTCTTGAACTTCAATTATATATTTATATACATACACTCGTATAAACAAAAGCTATCTGCGTATATATAATAAAAAGCTACAAAAGCTAGAGTTAGATATTTAGAGATCACCAAACAAATTGACAAGTTTCTATCTCATTATTCCCATCTAAACATTGTATAAAGTCTCATATCTATCACAAACTTTAGACACATCGCCTGAGAGGCCAAAAGGAACTTTATCAGACAATAATTCACGTGATGTCTGGTTTGCTCGACAAACTATCTCCGGCCAGACGGGCCAACAAGAGCGATGACCTTCCTCTGTTTTACACTGACCAGGCCGTGGGTTTTCACAGAGGTCACAGAAACACACCTAAAGTCTCAGTCACACTTGCAGAGCTTCTCATGAGTATGGAAGATGATCAGAACGGCCAGAGTCAGGCTTGGGATATCGCACTTGCCTCCAATTTCTTCTCCTCGGTTTCTTCTTATCCCTTGCCTTCTCCTTCTCCGTTCGTCCTCTCCTTCAAAGACTTGACTTACAGCGTGAAGATAACGAAGAAGTTTAACCCACTTCCCTGTTGCGGGAGCTCCGATGGTGATGGTATGGAGATGAAAACCAAGATGCTCCTCAATGGAATCTCCGGTGAAGCCAAAGAAGGAGAGATGATGGCCGTTCTTGGAGCAAGCGGGTCAGGGAAGTCAACACTTATCGATGCATTAGCCAACCGTATCGCAAAAGAGAGCCTACACGGTTCCATCACTCTAAACGGGGAAGTTCTTGAATCCAGCCTTCATAAAGTCATATCAGCTTACGTGATGCAAGACGATCTTCTCTTCCCGATGCTCACCGTGGAAGAAACTTTAATGTTCTCCGCCGAGTTCAGGCTTCCAAGATCACTCCCCAAGAAGAAAAAGCAAGCACGCGTTCAAGCTTTGATCGACCAGCTCGGTCTGAGGAACGCAGCAACGACGGTGATTGGTGATGAGGGACATAGAGGAGTGTCGGGAGGAGAAAGGAGACGTGTCTCGATAGGAATCGACATAATACATGACCCGATTATACTCTTCCTCGATGAGCCAACCTCGGGTTTGGACTCTACAAGTGCTTACATGGTTGTTAAAGTGCTTCAGAGAGTGGCAAAGAGTGGTAGCATAGTTATCATGTCTATACATCAGCCAAGTTACAGAATCTTAGGCTTGCTAGACAAGTTACTCTTCCTGTCTAGAGGGAACACAGTTTACAGCGGCTCACCGACAGATCTACCTCGGTTCTTCTCAGAGTATGGTCACATTATACCCGAAAACGAGAACAAGACAGAGTTCGCACTTGACCTAATCCGTGAGCTGGAAGATTCACCAGAAGGAACAAAAACCCTAGTAGACTTCCACAAGCAATGGAGAGCAAAGCAAACCCTAAACCAAACCACAAGAAACACTAATGTCTCTCTTAAAGACGCTATCGACGCCAGTATCTCAAGAGAGAAGCTAGTCTCCGCCTGCAGAGCCGGTCCTGAAATTTTGAGGGTTAGTTTTGAGGGTTTATCTAATTTTTTTTTCACAAATTTGGGATCATATATATATATTGTTTAAAAATCATTTGACTATGTTTAGGACCGGTCCTCTGGAGGAGAAACAAACCTAAAATCAACATTTCAAACCTTTGCAAACCCATTCTGGACTGAGATTCTTGTCATTGCCAAAAGATCTATGCTAAACTCAAGAAGACAACCAGAGCTTTTCGGAATCCGCTTAGGAGCTGTGCTAGTCACCGGAACAATCTTAGCTACAATGTTCTATAAGCTAGATAACTCACCAAGAGGCATACAAGAACGCTTAGGGTTCTTCGCATTCGCCATGTCTACAACGTTCTACACATGCGCAGAGGCCATACCAGTCTTCCTCCAAGAACGTTACATCTTCATGAGAGAAACCGCTTACAACGCTTACCGTAGATCATCGTACGTCCTCGCCCACACGATCATCTCCCTCCCTGCTCTTGTAATCTTATCAGCTACCTTCGCCGCCACGACTTTCTTCTCCGTTGGTCTCGCCGGAGGCTCCGAGGGGTTCTTCTTCTTCTTCTTGACGATCTTGGCAGCGTTTTGGGCGGGAAGCTCGTTCGTTACGTTCCTATCCGGCGTCGTATCGCATGTGATGATTGGATTCACGGTGGTTGTGGCGATCTTAGCTTACTTCCTTCTCTTGTCTGGATTCTTCATCTCCAGAGATAGGATCCCACTCTACTGGTTATGGTTTCATTACCTCTCGCTTGTGAAGTACCCTTACGAAGGTGTGCTGCAGAACGAGTTTGAAGATCCTACGAAGTGTTTTGTCCGAGGGATCCAGATGTTTGATAGTTCGCCGCTGGGACAAGTTCCGGATGCTGTGAAAATCAGTTTGCTGAAGAGTATGAGCGGTGTTTTGGGGTTTAACGTGACGGCGGAGACGTGTGTGACGACGGGGGTTGATATTTTGAAGAAGCAAGGGATCACGGAGATGAGTAAGTGGAATTGCTTGTGGATCACGGTAGCTTGGGGGTTCTTGTTTAGGGTTCTGTTTTACTTCACGCTCTTGATCGGTAGCAAGAACAAGCGACGCTAGTTTTTACTAATCTTACTGCTGTAAATTTTAGTGTATTTTATAAAAAGAAAACAAAAGAGATTAGTGTAAAATACAAGTAAAGTAACTAAAAGGTTTGTCTTTATTTCTCGTCTTGATTACTTCAGTCTTCACTGAAGATGTGTTTATGGTTTCTTTTGTATAAAACTAAAGACAATTAATTTTAAGCTATACTAATGGGGGAAAACAATACTTAACAGACAAAGATAATGGTTTGATTTCAGGAAGTAGAAGAGACTAGAGAAAGAAGACATCATCAACCAGATTTATTTCTTTTGTTCAGCGAATTTATCTTCATCTTACCTTGCAATTGCAATTGCAATTTCATGATGCTGAAAAAAATAAACGAAATTATCCTTTTAATGGGCTTAAGAAATGTAATATTGAGCCTAATATTTATATTTATTGGCCAGCTCAATATTTTCCATATGGTGTGAAAATAAATGGTTTGTTTTCCATATCGGTAACACTACCGACCTGTTGATTCTAAACCGTTGATTGAAACCACTACAACGAATCTGAACCGTTGAATCTCGTCGGTTCCGACATTTATAAGATAAAGGGGTCACGAGTCGAAGACCTTTTTTTTGAGTCAGCGGTTCACTTTCTTCTTCGTTTTGGAAATTAATCAGGGTTACTCTCCTCCTTCCCTATCGCCGTTTCAAGGTACGAAGAAGAGTCTGTGCGCAATTGGATCCTTTTTTAATTAATATTCGTTCTTTTGATTATCGGGTTCTCGAATCTTCCCTGTGATTTTTTTTTTTCTTATGCGCCTGATTGATTATGATGCAAAGTTTGCAGCGTTGACAATGCCTCGATTTGATGATCGATATGGAAACACTCGCCTCTACGTTGGCCGCTTGTCATCTAGAACTCGTAGCAGGGATCTTGAGCGTCTTTTCAGCAGATACGGAAGGTAAAATTTTTTTCGAATTGATTCGCCTTGAATGACTTATCTTGATTTTTGAATCCGGAATGATTGGTCTTGTGGGAAATTAAGTTTTTAGATTTTAGTTATTATTTTTTTAAATGAATCCGGAATGATTCGTCTAAGGGGAGAAGCTAAAGGAAACTATGGATATAGGGGTTTAGTGTTTTGTTTTCTTTCTTAACTTAAATGATGTTGTTGAAGGTCTATCTGGGGGGGGGTTTGCCTAACCTGGAGATGTTTGATGAGTGTACTGTGGACTTGGTGTCATTGGTGGCAACTCTCGCCTGGTGTATAGAGAGTGCATCGGCGATTTTGTTTCTTGATTTAATTGCATGTTTTTGACTGGAAGTTCCTTTAAGTAATGATGGGCCTTGATTGCACTTTCCACAGAGTACGAGATGTTGATATGAAGCGTGACTATGCCTTTGTTGTAAGTTTAATTAATACCTATCACCTTTTATCAGAGGGTTTGAATTAGTGTATCCTCTCGAACACACACACACAAACATATGTATTTTGTGCATCTATCTTTGGCCCTCCTCACATGTTGAGAGCAGGAGTTTAGCGATCCTCGTGATGCTGATGACGCAAGATACTACTTAGATGGACGAGACTTCGATGGAAGTCGCATCACTGTGGAGGCTTCCAGAGGGGTTAGTTGTTTGTTTCTTTCTCTGTATTATTGGCTCCTCCACTAGTTCTATGTAAATTACTGATGATTGATGTCATTCAAAAATCTTTCATTTTATCATGATAGGCACCTCGTGGTTCTCGGGACAGTGGTAGCAGAGGTCCGCCTCCTGGTTCTGGTCGCTGTTTTAACTGCGGTGTTGATGGTCATTGGGCTAGAGACTGCACAGCAGGTGACTGGAAGAACAAATGTTACCGCTGTGGTGAAAGAGGACACATTGAGAGAAACTGCAAGAACAGTCCTAGTCCTAAGAAGGCCAGGTACTTGTACTTTAAATTATTGTTTCCTTTAAGCTGATGCTGATACTTCTTTGGATTGTAATGATCCAGGCGTGGTGGAAGCTACTCCAGGTCACCAGTTAAATCACGCTCCCCTCGCCGCAGAAGAAGCCCAAGCCGCAGCCGCAGTTACAGTCGTGGTCGTAGCTACAGGTTAGTGATGTTCTGAAAACTTGTGTTATTTTGAGCCCAAGCATGCATTATTCTGATGTTTACATGAAGCGATAGTCGTTTCTTATTAACTGATGCGCTTTTGTTTAATCAGTCGTTCACGATCGCCAGTGAGAAGAGAGAGAAGCGTTGAGGATAGATCACTTAGCCCCAAGGCAATGGAGCGATCCGCATCTCCCATAGGCAAAGACCAAAGCCTGAGTCCAGACCGAAGAGTCGTAGATGCAAGCCCAAAACTAGAAAAGCAAGACGGGTCGGACTATGAAGACAGCCCAAGAGAAAATGGTAACGGCAAGAGCTCTGTGAGTCCCATTGCGGGAGGTGAAGAAAGTCCTGCTCAAGACAGGAGCCCCATTGATGATGAGCCTGAGCTTAACCGTTCTTCCCCTAAAGGCAGCGAGTCACCTTGATGGCTTATTTTCCCCAACAGGGTAAGAATCTCAATGTATGTGTCAATGTATGTTGTTCCTTGAACTTTTACTTTGTTGACTCGTTGGTTTGTCTTGAGACTACTTTTAAACTTTGTTATGTTTCATAAATTTGTTTTTATAGCAAGAGATTTTATAATATTCTCGTTTGTAAAACTCTTGGAAGAATAAAGCTTTTGTTATAAATAAAGCAAGAAAAGAGTTACGAGAGTTAATTTTTCTACGTCCTTTTTGTTTGGTAACGTGAAGAGAAAAAGGAGTTGTGATAATTTTATTTCTTCTTCTTTTTTCAGCCGTACAAACATAAGAGGAGAGAGTACATATTTATAGCAATCAGAAAATATTAAACAATGACATCAGTCGGTGACTTAGAGGAGAAGTAATAATATAATATGTAAATGGATAATCATCTAAAATCTTATCTCATAACACTTCCCCTTGATTATCCATTTTGTATTACGTAGTGCCTCGTTAAAAACCTAATCATGGAAAAACCCAATGGGACAAAAACCATGACAAGAGAAAAAGAGTACACTGCCGTAATCTCCCCCTGAGAATAGTAGACATAGTTTTCTCATCATAGGTCACGCAAATGCCACATTCCGATACCGTAGACATGTTTTCGGAATGTTGTAGTCGGAAGAGCTTTGGTGAACAAGTCAGCTGGATTATCGCATGACCGTACATACTCAATGTCCACTTCTTTATTTTTCTCGAGATGTACGAAAAAAATCTTGGAGTGATATGCTTTGTTCTGTCGCTCTTAATGTAGCCTTCCTTGAGTTGAGCAACACAAGCCGAATTGTCTTCAAATATTTTCGTTGGCTCTTTCTCGTTGACTATTCCGCTTGATTCTTGTATGTGTTGACTCATTGACCTAAGTCACACACATTCTCGACATGCTTCGTGAAACGAAATAGTTTCTGCATGATTCGAAGATGTCGCAACCAATGTTTGTTTCTGGGACCGCTAAGAGATCGCGGTTCCACCAATTGTAAAACCATATTCGGTTTACATTCGACTTTATAAATAGCATGTATCTGCAAAACCATACCAAACTCGGGGTTTCTAGGATAAATCAATCCTAAAACAATACGTACCTTGGAGAGAACGAATATGTTCTAGACGCCGTTCTAATTTCCATAAATAAGAAATGAACTATATCTCACAAAAACATTAGTGTCTAAAATTATATTTAATTAAATACAACTCGCAAGACATATAAGCTCACATATGCTTTATTATCATTAGCATCTCCAAAGTACTTATTTATATAAGATCTTACCAGGATCTTTTAAACATCTCTTTCAACATCGAGAGATCTATTTATCATTGGAGTACTCAAAGGAGTCGCTTTATTCATACAAAAGCATTTCAATAACCTTTTCGTATGAATTGATTGATGCACAATTATTCTTTCTCGGAGATGCTCTATCTGGAGCCCAAGACAAAACTTTGTCTTTCCGAGATCTTTCATTTTGAACTTCTCTTTCATATGAGTTCGAGCATCATCAACCTTTTTTTGAGTTCTAATTATATTCAGGTCATCTACATATACAACAATGATCACAAAGCCAGATGACGATTTCTTTATAGAAACGCATGGACATATCGCATTATTAACATATCCCTTTTTCAAGATATATTCACTTAATCGATTGTACCACATGCGTCCGGATTGCTATAATCCGTAAAGTGATCGCTGTAACTTGACCGAACAAATCTCCCTGGATTTTTCTTTCAATGCTTCAGGCATTTTCAATCCCTCAGGGAGTTTCATATATATATCGTTATCCAACGATCAATATAAATATGCAGTCACAACGTCCATGAGATGCATCTCAAGATTTTTAGACGCCGTTAGGATCATCAAAAATCTAAATGTAATTGCATCCATTACCGGGGAATACGTTTTCTCAAAATCAATTCCCAGTCTCTGAGAAAAACCTTGGGCAACTAGTCAGGTTTTATATCGTGTTACTTTTCTCACGAATACCCACTTATATCCAACAAGATTTATATTCTCAGGCGTTATAACTATCGGTCCAAAGACATTCCGTTTATTTAGGGAGAATAATTCAACTTGAATGGCCTTCTGCCACTCCTCCCAATCATGTCTTTTTAACATTCCAAAATGGACCTTGGATTGGTCCTGGATTGGGACCATCACTTTTATGATCGATCTCTTTGGAAAGTAAAGGAGAACATTCCATCAACACCTTTTATCTTATAACTTTTCATCAAGGGTGTAGTTGATGGAAATCTCATACTTTTCTGTTCCCTTTTCGTCATCTGGATCATCTTTATTTGGTTCATCTTGACCCTTCTCATCTATGCCTTCTTTCAGACATTTTTCAGTATCAGGTTCTTCTGGAACCTTTCCACTTATGCTTTCTTTCAGACATCTTTCAGTATCAGATTCTCTTTGAACCTTTCCACTTATGTCTTCTTTCAGACAT
>NC_027755.1:28661392-28673752 GCF_000695525.1 Brassica oleracea var. oleracea | reverse complement strand
GAGCATTTTCAGCTGGAATATGAGATTTCATTATTTCATCAAAATGTCTGGCAGACATTTTGTAAATGGATTATCCTACTTTTCATTGTAATCAATTTCACATATCTCATTCCATCAGCTTATCATATGCTTCTAGCAAACTTGCGAGCATATTTCTAATTATTCATATACTTTATCCCTCTGGATTGTATATGTCTTTATTACATGCATAACTGCATGTTTACACCCGATCATGAGGATCATCTTACTTGAGTTTACTTTATCAAGTTCTTTTTCGAGTGCGAACATAATTTTTTCAATGTTCCACTTACTAGGATTCTTTAATTCTCCCCCTCGAGATGATGACACTCCATGTCTAAAATCTCGTACTGAATCCCACTCTAGAACCAATAACATATTCAGTTTTCTCATTTGGGATGAATTATGTTTCAAATCCTTTAGAGTGAGATCTTAATTTGGGGTCTGCTTAAAGAAATCACATATTATGAACTTGTTTGATGATTCAACACCCATGATGGTTTCCTTTATTTTCTTCACATGCTATATGTGAAAAACTTTTAGTTTTTCAACATTTCACAATAATGTGGATAACATTATTGGAGATGGCTATATATCAGTAAACTTCAGGTTTACCACTCATTTATACTTTTGCCATCATTTTCTTATGCATGTCTTTTCATTCATAAGCTCCTCTAGAGCCAATAATAATTTTTATAGTAATAGATATTGTACTTACTTATTTTGAGAGAGGAGAAATATTTGTTACCTTTAGTAGTCATGTACGATGACCCAATATCTGCCAGATACATCTATCTCCATCCTGAATCTCAAAATCTTATCCAAGAAGATAATTCTCATATCACATCGATAATTTATTTTCATTTTCTGGACCAACCAGAAAATCTGAATCATCAAGATGAGTATTCAAGCTATGAAAAATGGTTCGGGCTCATAAGAGACGAAGTTTATTATACTTCTTTTCTCTTTTTCTTTTTGATTCTCGATAAAGATCGGCTAAATATTTGGCGTACGACAACTACATACATAATTTTCTTTCTGCCCGTATCTATAGCAAACCTTTTCTGTTTGCCTTTTATCACCCGACCACTTTCATTTTTCGTGGAAGTTTCCATTATTCTCATAGGGACGGAATCTTCTTCCTCGTCCTCTTCCACGACCACGATAGCGGTTTCAACCGCATCCACGCCCTCATCCTTTTCAGGAAGGACCGACTTGATGGTTTAGTATCATGATTTCATTTTTTCAGTTTTCACGGAGGATTTATATCAACTCTTACTATTTAGTGAATCCTTTCTTTCAAGGATTTATTTATCAAAGATCTTTTAGATCTTTTCTCATGATACACCTCATCTTATAAACCATCATTGAATTGGTGTAAATACCATGGCTTTATCTTTTTCTCATCCGATATAGTTTCAACTTATCGATGATTTCTCAAAGCTCATTTTTTCTCAGGTGCATCTTTGCACCCACTGCCCAGGTCATATAACTATTTCTCGTAATATCAAGGGCATTTATTTTGAGCTTTGTCAAATTTGATATGATAATTGAATTCATAGAATAATAATATATAGACGGAAATTGAAATGCAGAAACTAAAGGCATAAATTTAAATTGCAAAAATTTAAAGAGCATAAATAAAATTGGAGGCTTAGCCTTCTACATGATCCGAAGAGTCTTAGACTACCATATTGATCATTTTTCAAAGTCCGAGGAGACATGGTCTACCATTTTGACTTTACTTATTTCAAGGTCCGAGGAGACTTAATCTGCCATTTTTGACCTTTTTTTTCATTCACGGAGGCAACGCCTACCACGTGTTTCTCTGATCGTGAAGGCATAGCCTACCATAACGATCAGTCGGGAAAGACAACGCCTAGCATCCCGAAAATAAACGGAGAAGGCCTAGCCTCTCAATCCGGAACAATAATAAAATTTAAATAAATTAAGTATATTGAAACAAATAAATTTAAACATTACCTCGACTGGTTTAAGAACTTTCGGATTGATAAACCTCAGTTGACCAGAGCTTCGTGCTGATAACGTGTTATAAATAAAGCAAGAAAAGAGTTACAAAAGTTAATTGTTCTACGTCCTTTTTGTTTGGTAACGTAAAGAGAGAGAGGAGTTGTGATAATTTTATTTCTTCTTCTTTCTTCAGCCGTACAAACATAAGAGGAGAGAGTACATATTTATAGCAATCAGAAAATATTAAACAATGACATCAGTCGGTGACTTAGAGGAGAAGTAATAATATAATATGTAAATGGATAATCATCTAAAATCTTATCTCATAACAGCTTTCAACTATTTTATGCTTTCTCTGTTTATGTTCAGCTGTTTCTGTTAAAATTGCTCCTGCAAAATGTATTCAGCCTCAAAATAACTCTTTTGGAACCCAACGACTAAGTTGGTTTGTGTTCAGCCTCAAAATCCTGCTCCGACAAAGCATACTATGCGAAACCTCGAAAGTCCCAAGAAGCCGATGAGGTGTGTAGCTAGGGTTCGATGTTGACTCGGCGAGGTTTTCTGACTATGGCGTTTGAAAGAAGCGTACTGGCTTCGTGTTTAGGAACATACCGAGCCTCTTGTGTTGACCGTCTTTGGTTTACTTATTTAATAATGACTCATAAGTAGCTTACATTAAATTCATAAAAATAATAATCAAAACTTTCGTAAACATATGAAATACTTAATATTATACAATTTTAAATTTGTCTTCACCTAAGCTGATCCTCATTTGCCTATTTGTCTCCTTTTTTTTTATTGAATTCATTAGTCTTCGTCATTACAGCAATTATACATAGTTTTTTTTGGAGAAAAAAAATATTTAGAAATACCTCATTTTTTTTAATCTTAACAAGACGCTCTCTACTGCTCTACTACTTTTTTGGTCTCTCTCTCTTTGGGTGCCTCGCTCGAGCTTCGAACTGGCCACACGTTGCACAATGAAATGCCATCGCAGACCAGCGTGCTACAAGAGGCAGGCATTATAAAACTTTTCAAATGTCTATATATATTCAAATGTTTCTTTTAAGTAGTAGTATACTAAAGCATATTCAAATGTTTATCTCAGAGGCATGAATGAATAAATATTTTTCTCAAAAAACATATAAAATTATATTGTTCTGGCTAATTTTGAAAAAATAATGCATGCGATTTTACAATTTGAGTCATATTTGTACCTTCTTGCATGTTCTATTCCTTAATCCGTCTTAGAATTAATTGCAACCTATTAAAATATTTTCAAATATTTTAACACGAGACATAGAGTAGTAGAGGTTGAGTCCCACGACTATTTGTCTACTGAAATGTAGTTTGCAATCAATTATCTTAATATTATCATTTAGATAGCAAATTTGACAATAACTACCATTAGCAAGAATGCATGCGATTTCACTTGACAGGAGCAAGAATGGTATATAGAAGGAGGAATGAGACAATGACGATGGCTCCAACTAATGTGAACTTTGGACTTGTCCAGAGCATGAGATTAGATCTCTCTGTTCTTTTGATAGGATCAACTTCTTCCGACAACGGAAACTCCGATCTCGGAGGATTCCACGTCACGTACTTGTCCACGTTGAACTGAGAGAAGAATGTCTTCTTGCTTTGTTTCTTGAAACTCTTCCACGCTTTGTCCCAATCCCTCGACGATTTATCACCTGAGACCATAATAAATCAAGAATCTGATGTAAGAACGAGACAATAAGCACTAGCTTCGAGATAAACTGATTGATTCTTTCTCACCATTGTCGTTTTTGGGAGATTCGTCGGGGTTTCTTTTGGAGCAGAGGAATCTAGAGGAAGATGATGATCTAGGGGTTATCAGGCAGAGATTGGAGGATCTTAACACGGAGGAGATTCTAGCAGAAACGTTCATCGTTTCAGTACGGACAAAAGAGGATCTTGTGAGCGTTGTTGTGTCTTCTTCGATTCTCTGCCGGACAATGTGATTTTCCTTAGCCTTTCAATCTCTTGGTCCATCTTCACTAGCGACACGTGGGATGTGAATGGGTCCCGTTTCTGTGGGAACCGGGTTGGCTATTACTTGTTTAACGGTTAACAGGTTTGGGAAATATCAGCTCAGGACCGGACATTGCTAGCTTTAACACCTAATCGGTACGATTTATATTTAGAAAAGTTGGGCCAACTTGTGTTGTGGGACTTGTTAGTTACATTACTCTGGGCTGAGTGGGCCAAGAAGTGAAACTGAGCCCAATGCTCAACTCTTTCCGGTTCATTAAGCAAATCACTAATAGGAATGTTAATTGAAAATTCTGCAAGGCTATTAAGTTTTTTCTTTGAAAAGATTGGTGAGAGATAAGGATAACCGGTGTTTTCCACCAGTAAGAAATTTTTTAAATCTAACTTATATTTAAAAATAAAATTTATTAAAATTTATTAAATATTATAGATTTTACTATTTTTTTACTAATATTTAATATAGATTTGATATATATTAAATCAATTTGTTTAAAACTAATAAAATGATATAAAATTGTATAATTATCAAAAATTTAGCCTGAACAATATTTATAAAATTGTAGATATATAAAAAACTAATGATCTTACGATTAGATATTTTTTTAAAAAAAAATTGTAGAAATTTTTGAAACCTTTGGTAATACAAATTGTATAATTATACAAAAGTAATAATATTTCAAATTTTGAAATGTTATATATGAATATATTTATTTTATAGATGATGTATGAGCTATTACCATATTTTAAAAAGTTTACCAAAAAGAAATATCAATATTAAATGTAATATATGAATTATTACCATATTCTAATAAGTTTGCCAAAAATATAAATCAACATTAAATAAAATTATCCATGTCATATTTTTTCGGAAGTCATGTCATTAATTTCAGTAGTCATGTTATATTCGTTTTGTGAAATTGATTATAGAGATGACATGTGGCAAAATCACTTCGTAAATATAGTCTTGGAGATTAGCAAATAAAAGCCTTTTCATTTTTAAGAGGAAAAAATTCAAAGCAAATGAAACTAAGGTTAACATTATCAACATAAACCTCAAATGATTATTTTTCAAGAGGGAGGTTACTTAATAATTAAAGGACAAGTTGAAGATCCATGCTGGAGCATCAGTCCACAGTCTCTAGTTGCATTTTACCTTTGGCTATTAGTAAACTCTTATCTTCTCACTAGACCCACTCTCTTGTTACTTCTCTCACTGTGCATCCAAATTGAACGGACAAGATCTTATCACACATATCATTCACTTCATTATAAAGTTCCTCAATTGTGTTATTATTATTATAAAAAACAGAGTGTATACTTTTATGAATATATTTCCAGTTCATCAGTAACACAAAAAATGGTTTACAAACATTCCTAAAAACACACAAAATTATACAAAATTCAATATTTAAAAAAAAAAAATTGGTTTTTTTTTCACACATATCAAAACCATTAAATTTTGATTATAAATAAATCATTTTAGATAAATATAATTCATTAAATATTATTTTATTTTTTATTTTTATTACTAATTAACAAAATGCATCAAAAATGTCAAATATATATCTTTAGAAAACAGTTTTCTCATAAAGAATAAAAGAGCTAATGAGAATATATGTTTTTTAAATGGAATGGAAATTTATTTATGTTCATAGCTGTTAAAAAAAAAAATCCTCTTTTACAAAAAATTCTACTATTGTACTGGCACTAATAATATGCAAAATAAAGATTTTAGATTAAAAAAAAAAATATCCAAGTGGGGAATAAATATCTAGAACTCGTCTCCTTTATTATCTCCTCACTCTCAAATCTCCCGAAGAACCCTTAAACCTTATCCCTTCCCCCAAAGCACAGCGAGAGAGAAAGTAAAGTGAGCCATGTCTGCCTCTGCTTCCTCCCTTTCCCTTTCTTCCTTCAACCCTAAATCCCTCCCTCTCTGCATTTCCCGCTCCGCCTCCGTTCTCCCACCTTCCCTCTCCTTCAAACTCCACTCCATCTTCGCTTCCTCCGCCGTCAAATGCTCCTCCTCCCCCGCCCAACACCCGTCGCGTTTCGCCAGAAACGTGGCCGTATCATCGGATTTCGAGGTGGAGGAAGACGACATGTTCACCGACGATGACTCTCCCCCGCCGCAGCAAGAGCGCAGCTCCTCCTTCTCCGCGGACCTCAAACTCTTCGTCGGTAACCTCTCCTTCGATGTGGATAGCGCTCAGCTCGCTCAGCTGTTTGAGAGCGCCGGGACTGTTGAGATGGTTGAGGTATAGCTAATTCTCTTCCTAAAGTTTGGTGCTTTATAGCTTTCTTGAAATGAATGGGTCTTTGAAGATAATTTGAGATTTGGTTTTGTTTTGAATTTATGATGAATTGGGGTTTGGTTTTGTTTGTAGGTTATCTATGATAAAGTGACTGGCAGAAGCAGAGGTTTTGGATTTGTGACAATGTCCACTGCAGCTGAAGTTGAAGCAGCTGCTCAGCAGTTTAATGGCTATGTAATGAGATAAAGCCTCTTCTTTACTGTGCTCTTGTCTTATTGATATTTTATTGAATTGCCTATTGTGTGTCCTGTTTGTTCTTGGCTTGTGTGTGTAATGTTATTCGTGTGTCTGTTAATACTCTGGTTGGTTTGTGGAGGCTTTTATGGTTTATGTTTTTGTTAAGCTTGTTGTCATGAACATTGCAGGAACTTGAGGGCAGAGCTTTGAGGGTTAACGCTGGCCCTCCTCCACCTAAGAGGGAGGAATCATTCTCCAGGGGACCAAGAAGTGGTGGTTACGGTTCTGAACGTTCTGGTTACGGCTCTGAACGTTCCGGCTACGGGTCTCAACGTTCAGGACGTTCTGGTTACGGGTCTGAGCGTTCCAGCTATGGTTCTGGGTCAGGTTCAGGCTCAGGCTCAGGTTCATCAGACCGTGTGTATGTGGGAAACCTTTCGTGGGGTGTGGATGACACGGCTCTTGAGAGCTTGTTCAGCGAGCAAGGAAAGGTTGTTGAGGCCAGGGTCATTTACGACAGGGACACTGGTCGATCAAAGGGTTTTGGGTTTGTGACACTCGGCTCTCCTCAAGAGGTCACACGAGCCATCAACTCTTTGAATGGCGCAGTAAGTATTGCTGTATTTGTCATTGACTCATTGTGCAGCAAACTCTCTTATACACATTTTGTTTTTCTTTGAAGGATTTGGATGGAAGACAGATTAGAGTCTCGGAGGCTGAGGCTAGACCACCAAGGCGCCAGTTTTGAGCGACCATGTCACTTCACTGCTCTCAAAGAAATGCAGATTCTTGAGGTGTATCATGTATGTCATCTTGGCTGACGAACAAGCTATCTATGTTTCGAGTTTTGGGCTTTGTTTCTTTATTTTAAGTCGTTTTGGGCTTTGCTTTTATTTTTGCAGACTACTCAGGGTTTTGGACTTTTACTTCTTTCTTCATTATGCTCTCTAGTTAACTTTGTTGTCCACCAAGTGTATGTGGACCGTTCAAAAGAGTGTACCATTTGAATCTTAGACGGATGTTTTTGCTTTACTAAAATTTCTTCAAATCATAGTTTTCGATCCCAGTTTAAAATGGGCCTGAGCAATAGTATATAGATCCTCACGTCTGAATGTGATGCCACTTTCTCGGCCAGTCACGTGGCCTTACAGAAGCTGCAACTGGAATAGCATAAGAAAAATCATTAGTACGTAATAATTTTATGAGCGTAAACACACACAATTACTGAGCTGACCAGGGCCGACCTTAAGGGGAAGTCGCCCAAGCCAAGGATTAGGGCATCCAAATTAGTGGGGCATATTTAAAAAGAAAAAAATTATTAGTATATATATAAAAAGAAAATCTGTAGATTATTTTGTTAAAATATTATCTATTGGGCATATTTAGTTATAATAAGATTTGTCAAATTGTTTAAATATATTAGTAAATTTATATTTTAGATAATAGTTAAAACACTAATTCTAAAATAGAAACATAACAATTGAGACTGCTATGGTCGAAAAACTTGACTATAGGAGTTTAATGGATGATTTTGCAGGGAAAAATGCAAGAAAATCTATATTTCAGCAATAAGTGATTTTATGTCAATGTTTTTTATGAACATATTATGAAATTTGATTTTTTTAATGAAAATTTAAGTTATTTTTTATACTGTTTTGTGATCTTGATAAAACATATATGAAGACATAGTTTTAAATTTTGATTGGGGCAATAAAAGGTTGGTCCGGCACTGGAGCTGACTAAGTATGTTATAATTTCAATCGTGTAAACCGCACATGTTAAGATGGTACTGGTAATGCTTGTTAGATTTTTTAACTTTACACCTGTTTATCTTAAGTTCTGACCTTATATATATACACAAATGGGACATAGCAATAACCGAAAGAAGAGAAGGAAACATTGAAGTGAAATAAGGGATGATTTATGTCTCATAGATAAAGAACACGAAAATAATAAATGTCACTTTGCTCTTTCTCCATCATACTTCCACCACTCTTCCTACCTACAAGTTAAGCGTTTTCTTCCCTTTTTAAACTCATTCTCCTTTTGTCCTCATATATTAATTCCATAAACATACTAAATATTCCTTGTTATTAGAGATGCGTAATATTATAGAGTTGATCAAGTCATCAAGGCTAGCCCCAGTGTAATTTGTTATCTCTAACAAAAATAACATAAAATGTAATAAGAAAAACATTTTAATGTTATTATTTCAAGCAAATATAAAAGAATATAAAACTTCGATTTCGCAGTGATAAGGTGGTAATTTGCCCTTTCTATCATTAGCATCAAATTAAATATGGTTTGTCTTAGAGTAACACTTTTTGTCTGAACGAATTAGAAAGCAGGGAGCCTTTTTACTGCTCTCCTGCTTCATCTGTATTCTCGGTGCCACAAACACACTTTATCCACACACATCAATACACAAATTCATATTTGACTTCATCATACATATAAGCTTGTGTTATACTTCGAGAGCACTTATCTTTAATTGTCTATATCCTTTTTTGTTTATTGTTGAGAGTTTCTTGAAAACCATAAGCCTTTTGTTCACCAAAGAAAAAACATAATCTTGTGCTTCTCACTCTTCTTCGCAGCTCTCTGATACTCTTTATACGACAACTTACATATAGCAAAACTAAATTTACTTGGGTTGAGTGGACGGGTGAAACTAGTTTTTGTAATAATTTTTTTTTTTGTAACTGAAGTTTTTGTAATAAATTGATTTGGAAACTTTTGTTCAAAGCGGATTTGTAACCGGATATGATTTCCCGGGTTTAATAAATAAATATATATATTAAAAAAAAATTACTTGGGTTTAAATTTTTGTAAAGTAACTAATCGAGTAATGTAAGTCTTGTATCTTTTTTTTTGTCAACGATGTAGGTCTTGTATCTTTTTTTTTTTTTTTTTTTTTTTGTAGGTCTTGTATCTAAAGTGAACTTTTGTTATAAAATTTAACCAAAGGCAAATGAACTTTTCTTTTGATTATCTACTTGTGGTAATATATATCCACAACCATTTGAGATCTATATCTATAACAAATAAATACTAAAGCGCAAGTCGCCTGGCGAATCAAAATTTGCCACGTAATTAATATTTAAAAAATAAATAAAAACAAAGTAATGTTAAGAAAATGTAGAAAACTGCTTCTAAAAACAACTACTACTCACGGTTATCCTTCCTCCAAAATGTTTTATTTACTCAACTCCTATCTCTAAAATTCTACAAACACCCAGCGAATATAGCCGGTGATCACTCAAAAGAGACGTTTCGGTAATAGGTAACATACTAAATCAATCAAAAAAATATAGCATGTAATCAAGTAAATTCGATACTTATTTGTCTTATCAGGTGTTTGCTCTATTGGCGTGAACTTTGTTAAAAAGAAATTGTTGGAGCCTATCAACAAAACAAGTTAGTGTTTGCTTTGATACAACAGTATCAAATTGTAATTTTTGCTTTGTTCAATATAATATTGTGTTACAGGAGCATCAGGTTTGAAGCATTACAGAGAAAAACAGGAAAGAAACTATTGCTGCGATCATGAAGAGTTCTTGATGATTACACAAACGCTTCGATCCTTGGTTATCTCGCAATTCCTAATATTTTTCTTCTTCTTTGTTTCTCACGTAGTTTCTAGGGTCCGTCAAAATAAGAGATTCTTCACTTGGCACGAGATTTTACAAAGTTTCTTTTTCCTAATTTCCACGAATTTGTTTCAGATTTGTGTGATGTTTCGTGGTTCTGGACATAGTAAGTTCCGAAAATACAGTGGACTGAATTTGGTATATAATTCTCTTAACCTCTGTTTAATTCTTTGCTTTCTCTCTCAAACAAACAATGGTAGGTGACGATGGAGAATCTAGAAAAGCAATGGGTATTGGTGATAAAAAAAAAAACTCTTAGAGAATGATTACTACGGAGCTAAAACGTTCATTAACCAGGTAAAGAGTTTGATGTTTTTATCTCTGCATAACCAGAGGAGGAAGAGAAGCAGTTCGATATAAGATTCTGAATGTTGATCGTTGCTGATGATGAAACAGTAGAGAAACACTACAAGAGATTAGCTCTTTTGCTTCATCTCAGACAAGAACAAGTTCAACAGCGCAGAAGACGCCTTTCAATTGGTTTTAGAAGCTTGGTCTCAGTCTTCTGATCAAGAAGGTAAACATAAAAAGATTAGATGCAGAAACCACAAAAAGCCACACGAGCCAGCTTCATCACAAGCCTCGGTCCGAGTCTGGACCTCAGCTTAAGTGTATGTGTTCTCATTATTTTGTACTGATTAATTTACTCTCATGAGATGATTTTTCTTATTATATGCTGATTTTTACTGTTTTCACAGTGTTTGTTTGCAAGTAAAAATATTCCCATGGGGTCAACACTAGTAATTGTATATTTACCTTCAACAAATAAATGTTAATACGCCGAGAGTGAGTTAATTATGTTGTTATAGAATTTCAGCATGGCCGATTATATTATGATATTAGAAACTAGGTTGGAAATTCACATTTTATCCCAAAAACTAGGTTTGAAGTGAGAAACCCAAGGGGAATGTGGGGGTGATAAAAAAAACAAAACAGAAGAGTTAAATGCGCATGCAAAGTTCAAAAAAAAAAAAAAAAAAAAAAAAAAAAAATGCGCATGCAAGCATGCAGACTCAAATACACGTTGGTTTCAAGAAGTAATTATTTGTTTATAGTCTCTAAACGTACAACATATAAACCCAATAGGGCAGAGCTTACACTGAGGAGTTCTTGGAATTGCATTTTTCTAATTAGTTTAATTAATTCTCACACGCTTAATGCAGACATAAACATATGTCTCATACTAATTCTTTCAATGCTGTTTTGTATAGGGTATAGCTATATGTGGAAAAACATTATACAAAAATATACAAATGGCCATGAGTTAGATATATATCCAATATCCACATGCAGAGAGATATGGGTAATGCTAGAAGGAGCTTGTACAAAACATTATAAGAAGTACAAAAGGTAGGGAAATGTGTAAATAAATAAATAAGTGTATGCTTGTTAATTGTTATACTTTGTTTTTTTTAACCAAATGTGTCCGGCGGACCGACTAATCCACGGGTGACAGACATATTTACCGTACTCTCTCTTTTTTTTATGATGTTTTAGTATAAACAAACTTATTTAAAATTACTTTTATCAAAAAACTCAATTATAACAAAAAAGTAAATAAAAACAATTAATAATTGCTCTTAAGAATAAATAAGACAAAAAATTAATATTAATTTTTAATATTTTAATCAATTATTTTAATAGTTTTATATAACAAGTTTCAAAACATTATACAAACTAAACTAAAATATAAAATATTCTAAAACATCAAACAAAAAGAAACGGAATGAGTACCTAACAAGATAACAAGAGTCAAGACTACATTTTGATAATCCCCTATATATTAATTGAGAATCATTTGAAAAATTAGAACCTTAATTTTGTATTAATTAAAAAAAACCCCTAATCCTAGGTGGCACTCTAAATGCCTTCTAAATTCTATTTCAAAGAATTCTAGAGTATCTAATATAAAGTATAGTTTAATCTAATGGTGTCACATTATTCCATAATTATATAACACTAGAGAACATTATATTAACCTAAAATATAGGAAGTGTGTATTCTTTCCTTAAATAAAAGCTACGAAATTACCTAATATGATTTACATATATAAGGCAATTAATGATTATGAATAATAAAGTTTTGATAACAATTTTTGCATCCTTCTTCATTGTTGTTTAAATTTATATTATTTAAAAAAATTAAACAATCACATTAACCATATAATAAAAAAATTAAATTTTTTCTTATATGTTATATTTTGAATTTTT
>NC_027755.1:28613791-28660145 GCF_000695525.1 Brassica oleracea var. oleracea | reverse complement strand
CGATGACACCTTATATGTTACTTTTTCTTATATGTTATATTTTGAATTTTTTAAGACGATTTTAAATTACAAAAATATAAGTTTTCCTTAAGTATACGACTAAAAACATTAAAATGACATGTATCAATTCGATGGTTGATTTGAAAGCTTTCAAAACCATATGGAAGATAAAAGTCAAAATAATTCAACTGTGAAAACAATACTGTTCACTTTTTTCAAGAATGTGTTCGATGGAAAAAATAAAGTTTTTATGTCATAATTTGTTTAATTTCCAATCCGATCAACCCATGATGTATTAATTATAGTTTTGTTCCATTATTTTTAATAAAAATTGATCTGATCCATCGGAAAGAAATTATATAATAACAACAAAAAATATTATATATATATATAAATAAAATGATCAAATATATAAAAGAAACTATCGATAATATATACAAATAAATTCATCCTACGCAAAACGCATGTCTTATCCTAGTAAAAAGTAAAAGCCATAACTCGATCACTTTGTGTTTCTTATTTCGATCATCAATGGCACGTTGCTCCATAACCCAAACATCACCATCTCCAGTTATACATATTACATATACGGATAGATTTCATTAGTCCATTAACCAGTGTTTTGAAAACCGGACCGGACAGGCCGGTCGAACCGGTCCGACCGTGGCTCGTTGAAGAAGCCGAGTCCGGTTCGGTTTAAAACTCGAATTTGAGAAAACCCGGTGAAACCGGTAAAACCGGTGAAACCAGCTACAAACCGGTAAAACCGGTGACCCGGTTCAACTTCAAAACCCGGTTCTAAAGAAATCAACATATAATTAATGTCTTTTCAATTTTTATTAAAATTTAATATTTCATAATCAATACTTAATGTTTAATAAATGTTTAAAATAAACTCTTTTTGACTTTCATATTCTATTCTCATTTTGCCATATTAGTAAAATTTAAGACTTTTAATTGTAAAAATTAATAAATACGTAATTTAAACGGTCAATCATTTATTTATTTTTATCAATTCAGTTGATATACTATTAATTTGTTAACTGTATATATGACTAAACTTATGGTTATTATTTATTATCTAATTAATCAAAGAGAACATAGAACATATTATACGTAGAACTACATTTTAGATCCAAATAGTATAAATATATGATTATATATATTTATTTATTCTTAAATAGAAAACCGGGTTGAACCTATTGAACCGGTCTGACCATTCAACCAGTAGTTATATCGGGTCAGTATCCGGTCCGGTTTTAAAAACATTGCCATTAACCGATCTCTTCCTTTACTCATCAGTCATCACTCGTTTGGTCACACTTTCATTTAAATATTAGTGTTGAAATAAATTACATTTGGACCCATCTTACATGTCCAGATATATGTTGACAATGAATTATATTTTCGAAAATGGAATTTTTGTTCTGTTTCTTGTAAAAGGAAACTAAAAAGTGAAGTAGCTTTATATCTAAATCAGTTTCTTTGTCACTTCCCATTAACTTCTCGCACGACAAATTTAAACATCATTGTGAAAGATATAATAATTATGCAAGGAAAAATTCCTTTTCAAGTATGTGGTTTATAATTGAAGTATTCATATATATATATATATATATAATATATATATATGGTTATCAAATACATTAAAAGCAATTCTCCTAAATAGATTATTTTCAAATTTTGGTCACAAAAATATATCATAAAGAGAAAAATGACCAAAATGTTTCATTTAATAGGTAAAAAGACCATACTATCCTAGATATATATAAAAATAAAAAGTAAAAAAAAATGATGACAAAAAAAGATTAAAAAAAAAATAAATAATTTTTTTTATAGTTTTAGATTATATGTTTTCAAATTCGAAATTTTTTATAAAAAAAAATTCAAAATTTTTTATTTATTTATTTTTTTTCAAATTTTCCTTTTGTAATTTGAAAATACTTTTTGAAACTATTTTTAAATTTTTTATTTTTAATATTTATTTTTTATTTTATAAAATTTTAAACCCCAATCCCAATATCCATCCCTTAACTTTAAACTTTAGGGGTATAAATGTATATTTACTTCTTTAATGAAATATTTTGGTCATTTTGATCCTTAAAGTCTATATTTGTGACCAAAATTTTTTTAGTGATATCCTAGAGTATTTATGAGTAATGATAAAATAGTTTTAATAACCTGATGAGATTGTGTTTTTAAAATGTTGCAACAATATTTTAATTTCTAAGAGCATGATTAATCTGAAGTTTTTAGAATGAGGTTATTATCGGAAGTTAAGAAATTGTTTCTTAATTTTTAACTAAAAAAGTTAAGAACCGGTTCTTAAATAAAGATTCTAAGAACTGGTTCTTAGTTTTTTAGTTAAAAGTTAAGAAACAATTTCTTAACTTCCGATATAAACTCTACTCTAAGAACCCCGGGTTAATCGTGGTATGAGATAAGCTGGTTTGGGGAACAAGTGAAAAACTTCAAGGAAGTGGTCCACGCGTGCCAACATGAACTTGTATGCGCGGGTGGGTAGTTGCTACGCGCGTGCTTAATTCTCTCACGTGTGAAATTAATTGTCCAAGATTACGTCAAATAACTTAAACCTGAATAATTAAGACATGACGAGAAAACGCACTCTTTCTTTGACACTTGTACGGTGTGTACCTCTCTCTCTCTCGTTTATGTTCTGGAGGAAGCTTGAGCTCTCACCTGTCATCGTAATCAATGGAGGTCAATACTAAAACAATAATACAAAAGTCGAAGTTTGGAAGAATCTGTGTGTTCTGTGGAAGCAGCCAAGGCAAGAAGAGTAGTTACCAAGATGCTGCTGTCGATCTTGGCAACGAATTGGTATTTTACATACGTTTCTCCATCATTTATTTATTTAGTTTTGACTGTTTATGTTCACCGTATGTTTTTTTTTTTTTTTGGTGAAAATGTTCACCGTATGTTTGTGTCTATGTTTTGTTTCGTCCTCTTGTTTTTGCAAATGCAGAGCATTTCGTCTGTTTTCGTAATAAGTATTCTTGATATGTAAAACTTATGCTTCTTTGACAACTCAAAAGATTAGAATTTTCTTTTTCTTCATTTTATTATATTCAACTTTTATGATTGGGGAACCCATACATATCGCATGGTGAATGTTTGTTTCCTTAAATGATAGTAACAAATAGAGTATCTTCGGTTTTAATTTCCTCTTCTTAGCTCATTTATCAGTCTATCTGTGATAACAAAACAATATGGCTGAGTTTCCTCTGTTTTGTTTGCTTTTTACAGGTTTCAAGGAACATTGATCTTGTCTATGGAGGTGGAAGCATAGGGTTGATGGGTTTTGTTTCACAAGCTGTTCATGATGGTGGTCGTCATGTTATTGGGTAATTCTTTATCTAATCACTTAATCAGAGGAATACATACTAACAAGCCTCTCTTTTTTTTTTGTCATCTTTGTTGTCATTTTTACCACAGAGTTATTCCCAAGATACTCATGCCTAGAGAGGTATGCTTGCTATAAGCCCTGAGAACAAATATTTGAGTTTTTTTTTGAGTTTGCTTATTGATTCGTCTTTGTTAACTGTTGTTTACAAATCCCTAAACCAAACCCTTTCATATTAAACACTAGTTTTAAATGGTGGAGAGCTTAATAACTAAGTCTTGTAAGGAAATTTAAAATAAGCCAATTTGATTACATTGCCATCATTGCTTATGGTCATAGAACATCCTAAAGCTGCTTTTTCTTTCTTTCTTTTAATTTTATTAAAATTTTGAAGATTATTGGTTAAATGGGGTTCTCTTTTTGGCAGTTAACTGGTGAAACAGTAGGAGAAGTAAGAGCAGTTGCAGATATGCATCAGAGAAAAGCAGAGATGGCTAGACACTCTGATGCTTTTATTGCCTTACCAGGTTAGTACTTGTTCAAAGTCCTATCAGTTTTTTAAATCTTTGTTGTCTCTCTATAAGTCTCTGTTACTAGCTCGGTTCTCCAAACAAGTAATGATTATGTAAGATTAAAC
Organism: Brassica oleracea var. oleracea; assembly: GCF_000695525.1. NCBI lineage: Eukaryota > Viridiplantae > Streptophyta > Magnoliopsida > Brassicales > Brassicaceae > Brassica > Brassica oleracea. The sequence goes on along the minus strand of NC_027755.1, from coordinate 28,656,144 downwards.
TGGTCAAAGTCTAGTGACAGCGTTGTTTAGAATCTAATAAGCATCTTTCTAGGCTTTTGTAATTTCTTAATTGTTTAAGTCCAAACCAACTAAAAAAAGAATAATAATGATGATTAAAAAAGCACTGTAAAGGGTTTAGCTCTTTGAATAGTTTGCCAAAGAGGTGGGAAAGAAACATTGGGTTAAACAGGTTGTCTTGGTCACAGACTCAAGCCGTAGTGTGAAAGCTATTCTTTTATGTTGAAAATATAATTTTGTTATGATTTTGGGGTTTTTATATGGTCAATTTTTAAAAATATAATACGCCTTGACCCATCCAGGCATCCACATCTTGCACTGAAAATTAGACCAAACTCTTCTCTTTGCTCTGTTTCTTTGTTATTTGCCTTTTACTGGGGAGATACTTACTCTATATAGCTTGTGATGTAGTGTTACTGTGACCAAAGTTTTAATTTTTATTACCTGTTTCATATAGAAAGACGAAACCTGAAACACTCGTAGAGACAAAGCATGTTTTGCCCATATAGGAAGGTCTTGTTCTTCAATAAGACCCCCTGCTTTTGTGATCATGTCTATATCTGAACACAGTCAGAAGACTGTCTATACAGAAGCAGCATATTTTCGTTGAATTGACCATATCATAATAACAAGAATAATAATAATAGTGTATATAATATTTTTTTGCTTTTGAAATTGCAGGTGGATATGGAACACTTGAAGAACTGTTGGAGGTCATAACATGGGCTCAACTTGGGATACATGACAAACCGGTAAAGACCCATCATTATAATCCTCTTAAAGATACAAACAGAAAGTCATCAAAGAGCTGATTGTCATTGTTTTGATGCAGGTTGGTTTGCTTAATGTTGATGGATACTACAACTCTTTGCTCTCCTTCATTGATAAAGCTGTTGAAGAAGGATTCATCAGTCCAAACGCACGCCAGATTATAATCTCTGCACCTACCGCTAAGGAGCTTGTAAAGAAACTTGAGGTAACTTGTCAACTGGAATTTTGATGCATCCAAAAGAAAGAAACTGATACGTACGAAGCAGAACGACCACCGATCCTCTTTCACTACAGGCGTAGAGGCCAAGCAAAAGGGGAGTGAGGGGAAGGACAGCTGGCTAAGGAATAATAAGGAGAAAGGAATAAGGGTCGTTATCATGTAGATATTGCATCACATGGCCTGTCGTGAGGTGTGCTTGTCGTGACTCGCAAACGCTAGTGGCAAACGCAAACGTTGGTGGGCATTCACGAGGTCCGTAGAGTCTATAAAAGTAGAGAGTCGTTTGTTGTCTTTATCATCTTGGTGGATCAAAGTTGTAGTAGGAGTAGAGAGTCCTTTAACGTCTCTGAGAACTTTGTTTCATTCAATAAAATTTGTCTTTTTCCTTGTTCTTGAGAGTTTATACGAAAGAGATAAGTAAATCTTATCAGAAACATATAAACTGTGTTGTTGTTGTTGTTGTCCGTTTGCAGGAATATTCGCCTTGCCATGAAAGTGTTGCGTCAAAGCTTTGCTGGGAGATTGAGCGGATTGGCTACTCTTCTGGAGACTGATACGAATCAGAATCTAGATAAACATATAAACTATAACTATTTGAATGTCAGGAGATTTCAAGATAGATCGTACTTAAGGAAGGAAACTAAATTTTAAGATCTTAGAAGCTTTTGATTAGGAGGGTAAACTACAATTTCAACTCACGGAGGAAAGTCTTTTGTGTAAATTACTACTTTTCTTAATGTTAAATGTTTCTACTTATTTTCCTCTAATCAATTGATGTAAAACTTTATAAGCAAACAAAAAAAACGAATCAGAATCTGAACTTCATATTAAAAGAGAATCAACTTAGGTTGTCTGTACAACATCTGACTCAACTGAGTTCACACAAACAGCTACACTCTCATGGTTACAAGACTAAGATTCACACAGTAATGACTTACTCTTAACCTCTATCCTCTTATACAATAAAGCTACCTGATTAGAGATTAGATTGATTCATCTTCTTCGTCAGTTTCACCAAGACCATAGCAGAACTCTTCTGAACTAGATGAGTACTCAGTCTCTAACCCCTTAAGCTTCTGCATTGCATCTTGTACATCAAAGAAAAGAGCATCTTTAGCTGCTCTCACGTTCGTCTGATTATCCATAGGTCTAACGTTCTCTTTCCCAACCAGCCGTCTATACTCTGCTTTTCTTTTAGCTTCCCTCACATGAAGATGATCAATGTACTTCTCATGCAACGCCTTGTTTTTAACCTGTTTCAGCACTGGAGGACTAACGAGATTTGCTTGATCTTTACTAGAGCCAGGCATTGGACTTTCAATGATCCTCGGAAGACTTTTCCCTTTCTCCGTTGGAGTTGAGAGAAAGCTGCCTGTGGCGCCAGGCTCAAGAACTGAGAAGAGATCAAATCCAAGACCTTGATCCATATGATTCTGCTTCTCCACTAGATGCCTGATCGCTTTCTTGGAGAGATTGCCTTTTCGCTGACGTATCTTAGTCTTTGTTGGTGAAATGGGTTTCAGTAGTTTGCTTGCGGATAGCGAGAACTGAGGGATTGGTGATAGGTTCGACATCCTGGCTCTTGACCTAGGCTGAGTTTGACGCGGAGTGATGAGATCTGCGTTGACTCTGTCGAAACACTCCTGAGCAGATTTTCCAGGGACCATCTTAGAAACCTTTTTCCAGAAGTTAGGACTTGGCTTCACTGTCAGATAAGCTCCCTGTAAAGCTAACTCTAGCTCATCTGTCCATCCTCTCTCGTTCTTTGTCTTAAATCCTTCTTCCTTGTCTATTCTCTTCCCTTCATCAGCTTTTGGCGGTTCGTTTTCCTTTGCAAGTTTCCTCCTTTTAACCTCATTAAGGCAGGGACTAACTTCTTCTTCTTCATCCTCATCATAACAATCACAATCAATACATATCTGCTTAGTATTTGGACAAGGACGGCTTCTACTTATGTCCTTAGATCTCACACCATTTGCTTTCCCTTCACTAAGACGAACGCTAACATCTTCTTCTTCTTCAGAATCTCTAAGTATCTGCTTAGTCTTTGAACGTGGACGGCTTCTACTAGATCTGACACCATCACCTCCACTTGATTTGGTACTATTACAACTACTCAAAACACTGTTACCTGATCGAAGATGATACAGAGAACTTCCTCCTCCTTCACTAGAGAATCTAGGAGAGCGTCTCAGAGTATAAGAGCCAGAGGATGGGGTAGATGCAGGCTTCGCGGAACTAAAAGGTGGAGACTTTTCTTTGCCGGCGTCGGAAACCCCTCTTTTCGAAACCCTAAGCGACCGCCTCAGCGATCCTGGGGATTTCTTGGCTTCTGGTCCGAGTTCGCGGCGGATTCTCCTCGGTGGTGGTTCAGAGCCAAAGCTCAGATCTTTCGTGGGTTTTCCTTCACTACGCAGAGAGACAAGCCTCGCGGATCGGCGAAGAACACATGTAGCGGGTTGCGGCGAGACGACGGGGGATTTCTTTCTCGACATTTTTCAACGGAGCTGACGGATCAAAGAGGCGCGAATTGGAGAAGAAGGAAGTAAGCGGAGGAGCGATAATCGGAGATTCGTAAAACCCTACAACGCCTGGACTCGTCGAGAATCCGAATAAAGAAAAAAAAGGAGAAACTTTGCTGCTTCAACACCTTAATCTCGCCAACGGAAGTTGATTTTTCTCCCAAATGGTTGCTTGGAGAATCAGAGATTATCATCCATCTGTTAGATTCTGCTTTCGAATTTCATTATCGGGAAGTGGTGGCGACTAGTGAGTGACACTTGTTTTGGTTTAGCTATTTTTTAAATTCAAAGCCGCTGATGAAATCTAAAGTTTTGAGTAAAGTTACAAAGCCCATATGTTACTGGACTGGACCTAACTGTTTATGGAGGATGATGACAAACTTTTAAACCATAAACATAAACCTATTAAGACTGTCCAACAGAAAACCACAGTCCAGTTTCAATAATTAAGAACACTTCTGATCTATTTATTCATCTTCTAAAATTGAGTGAGTAAAATAGAATTAAGTTTCACTATATTTCTACTCCAAGTTAGAGCAAAATACAGAGTAGTAACCAAAAATAAAATTATTTTATTTTTGTTTTACTCCGAATGAATGGAAAATGGAATGAAGTTAAAGAATTTTTTCCAATACAGAACTTTGAGTGGGAAATAGAATGAATTAGAAATGCCCTACAAGCCAAATGAGTTGAACTTGTAAGCTACAAATAAGAAACTAATTCTTATTTTTTTCCGAAACTTTATATCATCATAAAAAAGTATTTTCTTGCAAATGTTGAAACAACTTTTTTTGACTATCATGCTATCCCTTACCTAGTTCTTATAATAAAAAAAAAAATCTTATTTTATGACAAAATTGTGTTATATTAAGCATGACCATTGCCCAACAATCCTCCAAGGCTCCAAACTACGGTGTCAACCTAAAATTCCCAACATTCATCGAATTTGATCCAAACCCAAGTGATTCTAAAAATGCTATGCATTTATGAATTTCTTAAAACCCCATATATTATTGGGCCGGGTGGGCCGTTATACGAGAAGGACAAACTCGTAATTCAACAAATATAAAAGCCCTAGGTTTCAATCACATTTATTCAGAATCAAAACCCTAAAAATTCCATTTGCCTTTGTGCGCCCCCTCACACTCTCTCATTCCACACCAAAACCTAACAACAAACAACAATGCCGCCGAAGTTGGACCCCAGCCAGATCGTCGACGTCTACGTCCGCGTCACCGGCGGCGAAGTCGGAGCCGCGAGCTCCCTCGCCCCCAAGATCGGACCCCTCGGTCTCGCCCCGAAGAAGATCGGAGAAGACATCGCCAAGGAGACCGCCAAGGAGTGGAAAGGCCTCCGCGTCACCGTCAAGCTAACGGTTCAGAACCGTCAGGCGAAAGTCACGGTGGTTCCGTCCGCCGCGGCGCTCGTCATCAAGGCGTTGAAGGAGCCGGAGAGGGACCGTAAGAAGGTGAAGAACATCAAGCACAACGGGAACATTTCGTTTGACGATGTGGTTGAGATCGCGAGGATCATGAGGCCGAGATCGATTGCCAAGGAGCTGAGTGGGACCGTGAGGGAGATTCTCGGGACGTGTGTGTCTGTTGGGTGTACTGTTGATGGGAAGGACCCCAAGGATCTCCAGCAGGAGATTCAGGAGGGTGAGATTGACATCCCTGAGAACTAAGTAAGGATCAAAGAAAAGATGTTGTCTTTCTTGTTTTATCTTATCGTTAGATGCTTTCTTGTTTTCAATTACAATGACTCGCGTTTTGGATTATTATTATTATTATCTCCGTTGAAATGGTTTATCATTTTGCGATTGAAAGCTTAGCTTTTGCGGAAATGCTTTGTTTGGTTGGTGATGATGTTCTTTGCTATTGTGTTCTTAAAGTTGGGAGCTTTGAACTGTTTAGGTTGTGCTTGTTTTCTTGATAATGGTATCTTGCTTATTGATGGTAGAAAGATGGAAACTTTACTCTCTTTGATTTGATTTCTAGAATGGTTGTTGTTTGGGTTCACTGCATGATTATCATTAACGATTAGTCTCATCCCCTTTGGTCTCTGCTGCATCCGTCTCTGCTGCATACTGATATCTTATCACTCTTCCCTCTTTATTCAAAGTCGAGTTTATGTAACCTTGAAACATATAAACTGTGTTGTTGTTGTTGTTGTCCGTTTGCAGGAATATTCGCCTTGCCATGAAAGTGTTGCGTCAAAGCTTTGCTGGGAGATTGAGCGGATTGGCTACTCTTCTGGAGACTGATACGAATCAGAATCTAGATAAACATATAAACTATAACTATTTGAATGTCAGGAGATTTCAAGATAGATCGTACTTAAGGAAGGAAACTAAATTTTAAGATCTTAGAAGCTTTTGATTAGGAGGGTAAACTACAATTTCAACTCACGGAGGAAAGTCTTTTGTGTAAATTACTACTTTTCTTAATGTTAAATGTTTCTACTTATTTTCCTCTAATCAATTGATGTAAAACTTTATAAGCAAACAAAAAAAACGAATCAGAATCTGAACTTCATATTAAAAGAGAATCAACTTAGGTTGTCTGTACAACATCTGACTCAACTGAGTTCACACAAACAGCTACACTCTCATGGTTACAAGACTAAGATTCACACAGTAATGACTTACTCTTAACCTCTATCCTCTTATACAATAAAGCTACCTGATTAGAGATTAGATTGATTCATCTTCTTCGTCAGTTTCACCAAGACCATAGCAGAACTCTTCTGAACTAGATGAGTACTCAGTCTCTAACCCCTTAAGCTTCTGCATTGCATCTTGTACATCAAAGAAAAGAGCATCTTTAGCTGCTCTCACGTTCGTCTGATTATCCATAGGTCTAACGTTCTCTTTCCCAACCAGCCGTCTATACTCTGCTTTTCTTTTAGCTTCCCTCACATGAAGATGATCAATGTACTTCTCATGCAACGCCTTGTTTTTAACCTGTTTCAGCACTGGAGGACTAACGAGATTTGCTTGATCTTTACTAGAGCCAGGCATTGGACTTTCAATGATCCTCGGAAGACTTTTCCCTTTCTCCGTTGGAGTTGAGAGAAAGCTGCCTGTGGCGCCAGGCTCAAGAACTGAGAAGAGATCAAATCCAAGACCTTGATCCATATGATTCTGCTTCTCCACTAGATGCCTGATCGCTTTCTTGGAGAGATTGCCTTTTCGCTGACGTATCTTAGTCTTTGTTGGTGAAATGGGTTTCAGTAGTTTGCTTGCGGATAGCGAGAACTGAGGGATTGGTGATAGGTTCGACATCCTGGCTCTTGACCTAGGCTGAGTTTGACGCGGAGTGATGAGATCTGCGTTGACTCTGTCGAAACACTCCTGAGCAGATTTTCCAGGGACCATCTTAGAAACCTTTTTCCAGAAGTTAGGACTTGGCTTCACTGTCAGATAAGCTCCCTGTAAAGCTAACTCTAGCTCATCTGTCCATCCTCTCTCGTTCTTTGTCTTAAATCCTTCTTCCTTGTCTATTCTCTTCCCTTCATCAGCTTTTGGCGGTTCGTTTTCCTTTGCAAGTTTCCTCCTTTTAACCTCATTAAGGCAGGGACTAACTTCTTCTTCTTCATCCTCATCATAACAATCACAATCAATACATATCTGCTTAGTATTTGGACAAGGACGGCTTCTACTTATGTCCTTAGATCTCACACCATTTGCTTTCCCTTCACTAAGACGAACGCTAACATCTTCTTCTTCTTCAGAATCTCTAAGTATCTGCTTAGTCTTTGAACGTGGACGGCTTCTACTAGATCTGACACCATCACCTCCACTTGATTTGGTACTATTACAACTACTCAAAACACTGTTACCTGATCGAAGATGATACAGAGAACTTCCTCCTCCTTCACTAGAGAATCTAGGAGAGCGTCTCAGAGTATAAGAGCCAGAGGATGGGGTAGATGCAGGCTTCGCGGAACTAAAAGGTGGAGACTTTTCTTTGCCGGCGTCGGAAACCCCTCTTTTCGAAACCCTAAGCGACCGCCTCAGCGATCCTGGGGATTTCTTGGCTTCTGGTCCGAGTTCGCGGCGGATTCTCCTCGGTGGTGGTTCAGAGCCAAAGCTCAGATCTTTCGTGGGTTTTCCTTCACTACGCAGAGAGACAAGCCTCGCGGATCGGCGAAGAACACATGTAGCGGGTTGCGGCGAGACGACGGGGGATTTCTTTCTCGACATTTTTCAACGGAGCTGACGGATCAAAGAGGCGCGAATTGGAGAAGAAGGAAGTAAGCGGAGGAGCGATAATCGGAGATTCGTAAAACCCTACAACGCCTGGACTCGTCGAGAATCCGAATAAAGAAAAAAAAGGAGAAACTTTGCTGCTTCAACACCTTAATCTCGCCAACGGAAGTTGATTTTTCTCCCAAATGGTTGCTTGGAGAATCAGAGATTATCATCCATCTGTTAGATTCTGCTTTCGAATTTCATTATCGGGAAGTGGTGGCGACTAGTGAGTGACACTTGTTTTGGTTTAGCTATTTTTTAAATTCAAAGCCGCTGATGAAATCTAAAGTTTTGAGTAAAGTTACAAAGCCCATATGTTACTGGACTGGACCTAACTGTTTATGGAGGATGATGACAAACTTTTAAACCATAAACATAAACCTATTAAGACTGTCCAACAGAAAACCACAGTCCAGTTTCAATAATTAAGAACACTTCTGATCTATTTATTCATCTTCTAAAATTGAGTGAGTAAAATAGAATTAAGTTTCACTATATTTCTACTCCAAGTTAGAGCAAAATACAGAGTAGTAACCAAAAATAAAATTATTTTATTTTTGTTTTACTCCGAATGAATGGAAAATGGAATGAAGTTAAAGAATTTTTTCCAATACAGAACTTTGAGTGGGAAATAGAATGAATTAGAAATGCCCTACAAGCCAAATGAGTTGAACTTGTAAGCTACAAATAAGAAACTAATTCTTATTTTTTTCCGAAACTTTATATCATCATAAAAAAGTATTTTCTTGCAAATGTTGAAACAACTTTTTTTGACTATCATGCTATCCCTTACCTAGTTCTTATAATAAAAAAAAAAATCTTATTTTATGACAAAATTGTGTTATATTAAGCATGACCATTGCCCAACAATCCTCCAAGGCTCCAAACTACGGTGTCAACCTAAAATTCCCAACATTCATCGAATTTGATCCAAACCCAAGTGATTCTAAAAATGCTATGCATTTATGAATTTCTTAAAACCCCATATATTATTGGGCCGGGTGGGCCGTTATACGAGAAGGACAAACTCGTAATTCAACAAATATAAAAGCCCTAGGTTTCAATCACATTTATTCAGAATCAAAACCCTAAAAATTCCATTTGCCTTTGTGCGCCCCCTCACACTCTCTCATTCCACACCAAAACCTAACAACAAACAACAATGCCGCCGAAGTTGGACCCCAGCCAGATCGTCGACGTCTACGTCCGCGTCACCGGCGGCGAAGTCGGAGCCGCGAGCTCCCTCGCCCCCAAGATCGGACCCCTCGGTCTCGCCCCGAAGAAGATCGGAGAAGACATCGCCAAGGAGACCGCCAAGGAGTGGAAAGGCCTCCGCGTCACCGTCAAGCTAACGGTTCAGAACCGTCAGGCGAAAGTCACGGTGGTTCCGTCCGCCGCGGCGCTCGTCATCAAGGCGTTGAAGGAGCCGGAGAGGGACCGTAAGAAGGTGAAGAACATCAAGCACAACGGGAACATTTCGTTTGACGATGTGGTTGAGATCGCGAGGATCATGAGGCCGAGATCGATTGCCAAGGAGCTGAGTGGGACCGTGAGGGAGATTCTCGGGACGTGTGTGTCTGTTGGGTGTACTGTTGATGGGAAGGACCCCAAGGATCTCCAGCAGGAGATTCAGGAGGGTGAGATTGACATCCCTGAGAACTAAGTAAGGATCAAAGAAAAGATGTTGTCTTTCTTGTTTTATCTTATCGTTAGATGCTTTCTTGTTTTCAATTACAATGACTCGCGTTTTGGATTATTATTATTATTATCTCCGTTGAAATGGTTTATCATTTTGCGATTGAAAGCTTAGCTTTTGCGGAAATGCTTTGTTTGGTTGGTGATGATGTTCTTTGCTATTGTGTTCTTAAAGTTGGGAGCTTTGAACTGTTTAGGTTGTGCTTGTTTTCTTGATAATGGTATCTTGCTTATTGATGGTAGAAAGATGGAAACTTTACTCTCTTTGATTTGATTTCTAGAATGGTTGTTGTTTGGGTTCACTGCATGATTATCATTAACGATTAGTCTCATCCCCTTTGGTCTCTGCTGCATCCGTCTCTGCTGCATACTGATATCTTATCACTCTTCCCTCTTTATTCAAAGTCGAGTTTATGTAACCTTGATTTTGATTATGCTGACACTAAGTGAAGGCTTTTTCATGAAGTTTCCCTCTCATGGACATGATTTTTTGGATGAGTTAACCATTTCCGAATGATCTCAAATACAATTCTAATTGTCTGCCAAGCTTTTTGTTTTGTTTATTAGTTAGAGCTTTTTGTGAAATATCATTTTGCATTCACAAAATCAATATACAGTTGTATGAAACAGTACAACTCCTCGAACCAGATTAGGATTTACTCCTAAAGAATTCTGAGTCGAATCATTAAACTTGAAGACCACCTAAATGATTAACTAGCAAAATGTTGTAACTTAGTTGTTTTCTAATTTTCAGTCTTACAGGAAATCATTGAGCTCGGGAAGTTATTTGTTGCTTGAAGCAGTGTCATGTAACATACTCTTGCTCATTTCTCGTACTGTTGAAAATTCTTCTAAATTGGTTGTTTTCTCTGTAGCTTTTTTTTGGTTAACAAAAAAATAGTTATATACGTAAACGATAGTAAACGATAATATACGTGAGCCGATTGTTTTGTCAATGTAACACACGACCACAAAGTTGTTTATTTTCCATGTAAACAACTTGGTGTCGGAGAGGCTGTTTCCACCAATCTCTTGTATTTGAAGTATATAAATAAAACTCCTTGCAATGCTTTTATTATGTCATGTTTAGATTGAAAAGAAGGAAAATTCAAATAAGAAATAAAGACAAAGTAGGACAAGATGTGACTTTTGTTAGTACGTATCTTAACCAAAAACATTGTAGGTGAGGGAGATCAGAGATCACTGTATCCAAAGAAAGGCACGTTTTTGAACTGGACAGGCCGCAAAATATGACCTTTGAGAACCAATCAACAAATCAAACGTTTGGAAACTATACTCGTTGGCGAAAAGAGTAATTGTAGATTTGTAGTACATAGTTCGAATATATTCTATATACCTCATCTTTAAATCATGCAGTAAAGATCGTAAATCTATTATGTTAATACGAACAGTTAATATGTTAATACGAACAGTTAAACACATTACCATTTTAAAATTTAGCCATACTTCAAATCGTAATTTTAGCTTATATATGAACAAAGAATGTAAAGCTGTGGATTTAAATAGAACCAGAGTATCAAAATTAATCTCTCTCCAGGTTTTTGATTTGGTGGTTTATCAATGACCAATGATGACTTTTTAAAAGGAATTTTTTTACTGATATCTCATAAACACTCGGACACTACAAATCTGCAATATAAATACGAAATATATCATGTAACTAGAAATGGCTATTATTTGTATGCAGAGTAGATTATTAATTTTGAGACAGATAAATCGATACTGTTATACATATAAGCTGTAACTATATTCTGGCATAGCATCATTTGAGTGGGTAAAGGACAAAAATTAAAATTTAAAACATTTTATATACGTCGAGTTATTTATAGAACATTTAGTAAGAAGTCTGGTTTTCTGTGAATAGAAAGTGTAAATATATAAGCTGATAAAAAATAAAAGAATGTGTAGTATAGTAATACATTTACTTGTCCAATATGCTTTTATAATATAATAAGACATATTTCTTTTGAGCCACTCAATTTTTTTTCTCTTGAGTTCAGTCTCTTACTGCTCATATTATAAATTTATATCAACACGACAGAACCAAACTATAGACTTTCACATTTTCATGATTTTAAGCAAACACGGAAAATAATACTAACGTGGAATACTCGTCTAACAATAGCCGACCAACGTAACTATAACGATAAGACGTCGAAACGTGTCAAATTAATAACCATGAAACTACATATTCTATCTTTGTATTTTCATCACTTCTATTCATTTATATATTTATTTATTTTCATTCAGTTTTCGTTTTCAATCTGTTGTCAGCAATTCTCAATTTCGCAAAGACGTTGGAATTATTGATGAAGAGAATGATTGGTGGGTTATCTCAAAACGTGGCAATATGTAAGTGGTTAAACAGACGGCTATGCTGAGTTGGACTTCATCCGAATGGACGGTGATGATAAGTTTGTCGGAGCTAGCAACCGGTCGGTTTCCGGCGTGCCACCACCCCTTCACGTGTTACCTTTTAACAAAATCACATGGTTTTGACATCAGTGGAATCTGGACCCCTCTAGTTTCTTTACACCCTGGTGTTAGTGTGTAATGGATTCGTTGAGGCTTTTGAATATGTGGCTAGTTTATTCTCCATGACACCTTGATAATTGATACTGCATTTGTATCCTATAGTTCAAGGTTTTACCTAATATTCATCAGGTTTAGTTAGTAATAATCCGTTGATTATACCTGATATATTTCAATTATTCATTTTTCGTAATCATAAACAAATCAAGTTGTAATTGTGATGTTGCTGAACTTAAATCTTACCTGACTTTAACATGCATCATAGACATTAAAAACTTAATCATAATTTGTTGCAATTAAACCAAAGAAAGTTCTAGAATTTTATTACATGTTTTACTTTGGCAAGAATGAAATGTTAGATCAATAAAATGTCGATGCAAATTCTATAGTTTTAAAATGCATTGGTGCAGAAAAGTTGCGACTTTTTAAATTGTGAAATAATGGCTTGTTATGGTATTGAAAGACATATCATATACAAAAATAGCACCATATAGTATACTATTGGAGTCGGTCGAAATGAAACTGACATTTGGGTGATGGGGCGGCGAGGCTAAGTTAAAGTAAACATAAACCTCCATTATCCACCAGAAAATATAGAAAAGTTTAAATTTAAATGAATCAAAATTACTAAAATATTTCAAAAGTTGTGGTTCTAATAGCACTCCACCATCACCACTGATTGGCACTATTATAGTATACTGCTATTAAAGGATATGTATCCCACATTGGAAAATCAATGGAACATTAAGTAATATATAAAGGGTTAGAGCCAATTCACTAATTGCCAATTGGTTTTTAAGTTGGAATCCCATAATAAACCTGAATCTAACATGGCATCAGAGCCCAGATCTTAATAAGTTAAACTCCTAATTAATATTAACCCTACCCGACCGGATATATAGGTCGTAATTGACTCGATCGACCGAGTATAACTGTCTTAAAAAGTTTCCGAGATTTCTGGCCGATAAGAGCCATCATCTCGAGGAGGGGTATTAAGGGATATGTATCCCACATTGGAAAATCAATGAGACATTAAGTAATATATAAAGGGTTATGGCCAATCCAGACAATTGATTTTTAAGTTGGAAGCCCGTAATAAACCCGAATCTAACAACTACTATGATAGATAGAACTCTACCTTAAACAAGTATTTACGAGTGGATATAAAGTTCTTGTCTTATGAGATCATAAATAAACCAACTAATCGCATACTATAGTTTATTATTTTCAGTAGATTTGGATCAACATTTTCTTGTCTCGGACTTGGTTCAAAGTATTGTAATTTTCTATAACGTAAAACTTGATTATTTTCGGTTCTCAAGTTCGTTGGATAGTTTAGATAATTGATGATTGGAAAACTGTAGCTAGGGTTCTTTAGTTTACGTATTAGTTATTAATATTATCAAGCAATTATTAATCATAATTTTTATTTCATGACAACTAGCTTATAATTGTTTAGTGAAAGTTAGTAAGCTCATAATTTCATAATCACTCATACATTTCTATAGTCATTTGTTTGTTTAGAGAACATAGAATTTTATTCCATAACAAGACCTTAAGACATACAATAACGTACATAATTTTTATAATTTTTTTTTTTGATAATCCAGTATCCGACCACTTTGCGTGATCGACTAGCCCACCGGGCCGAAGCCCAAGCCATTACAGGATTTTTAAGCGTCCACTTAAGGGCCCCTGGTTACGCGAAGTGGTCTGGAAGGCGAGAGGCAGCCCATGTAAATACCCCTCGTGGCCGGGGCTCGAACTCGGGTGGCGGGCACCTCAGCCGAGGTTCCTTTACCACCAGACTACGAGGCCCGGTTCATAATTTTTATAATTTTATAATATTTTAAATATACATGCAAAATAACTAGAGGAGCTCTCAGTCTCTTACTATAAAACCAGAGCACATGTTCCTCTCACTAACCACACAACAGAGAAGTAATAAAACCCATTTGTGGAAAGACAGAAAACAAAGAAACTAGTTATGGCGAAGGACGTGGAAGCTGTTTCCGGAGAAGGGTTTCAGACAAGAGACTATCAAGATCCACCGCCGGCGCCTCTGTTTGATCCGGAGGAGCTGACCAAGTGGTCTTTTTACAGAGCTGTCATTGCCGAGTTCGTAGCTACTCTCCTCTTCTTATACATCACCGTTTTGACAGTCATCGGTTACAAGATTCAGACCGATAGTACCGCCGGCGGCGTTGACTGCGGTGGAGTTGGGATCCTAGGTATCGCTTGGGCTTTTGGTGGCATGATCTTCATCCTTGTCTACTGCACCGCCGGTATCTCTGGTATGAATCTTCTTGAGTCTTGACTTTAGCTTGGTTTAGAATCATGTGGTTAAGTTTTTCTTTAGAAGAAAAGTTGATAAGTAAAAATGAAATCACTAAATCGATTTTGTCGGTTAACTGGTAACCATTAGTCCATCACAGAGACATTATGAAATGAATTTGAACAAAGCAAATATTAATAAAATAGTAGAAATGAAAAAGAATAGTGTTATTATTTCCTAAATTTAATGTAGAACAATTTTGTTGTATAGTGTTCTATAAAAATAAATTAAAACATTATTTTTAATAAATAATGTATTTTTTAAATGTTTCATTTATTTTTTATTCACCATTCAAAGCCGAATTGTTAGGTTACATGAACAGAAAAAGAGTTGTAGAAACATTTATTAAGGATCATGAAAGTTCAGCTTATCTGAGTTAATACCCTTAACCGGAGCATACCAATCAAGATTGAAACCGGTTAGTTGATTACATAGCGTGTCTTTAACTGTCAACTGATAACATATTGTTTGTTTCCTTAGGTGGTCACATTAACCCGGCAGTGACATTCGGGCTACTCTTGGCACGTAAAGTGTCGTTGGTTAGAGCCATATTGTACATGGTAGCTCAGTGTTTGGGTGCGATATGTGGAGTTGGGTTCGTCAAAGCCTTCCAAAGCTCTTACTACGTTCGTTACGGCGGTGGAGCCAACTCTCTAGCCGACGGCTACAGCACAGGAACAGGCCTCGCCGCAGAGATCATCGGTACTTTCGTTCTTGTCTACACCGTCTTCTCCGCCACTGACCCTAAACGTAGTGCCAGAGACTCCCACGTCCCAGTAAGCCTTTAAAACATAGTTTTGTTTATAAAAAGCAAGTGTTATAAACTGATACGTTAAAATCCTAATACTAATAATTTAAAAATGAAATGAAAAGGTGTTGGCGCCACTTCCCATTGGATTTGCGGTGTTCATGGTGCACTTGGCTACCATTCCCATCACCGGAACTGGAATCAACCCGGCAAGGAGTTTCGGAGCAGCCGTTATCTTCAATGAGAGCAAGCCATGGGATGACCACGTATGACCTCCTTTTCTATTTTACCAGTTATATTAGGATATATATTAATTGTAACCAACTAACTTTGATTTATTTTGATGATGATTAAATAAAATGGAACAGTGGATATTTTGGGTGGGACCATTCGTTGGAGCTGCGATAGCTGCATTCTACCACCAGTTCGTTCTGAGGGCTTCAGGTTCCAAGTCTCTCGGATCTTTCAGAAGTGCTGCCAACGTCTAAACACTCTCTCATTCACCAAGCAGATTCTGAAATAATAAAGATGATATGTACAAATTATCCAAATCAGTTTCAGTTTGTTATCTTATCTGTGTGTTTTCTACTTGCTCTTTAGTGTGTTTTCGTTGAGTGTAATTGTTATTATTTTACGCCAATGTCAAGTTTATCAAGTGATTGGAATTGAAAATCAAAGAGGTTATGGTTTGAGTTTGTTTTTTTCATGTATGGTGATCAAGAATTCATAGGAAGCGCAATTTTCCTAAGTTAAGAGAGTGCTATTTATAGTAAGTAATACTATTATGCGACTTGGTACTGTTATTAGTTGAATAAACAGAGCACTAAAACTAGTAGAAACACACAAACATAGCAACTTCATTGAAAAGAACATACACAAAGGTTCATGGTGGCAACTGCTTATTTAAGGTAGAACCGACAAAGATTTTATCAAACATAGTAAAACAAAATAACTTATCAAACAACATAGTTTTAGTTTTTAAGCTTCATATAGCTTAGCTCTTTAGTCTTCCCACCACTGATGAACAAAGACGCCACTGTTTCTGAGACTCCTTATGATACTGGTGCAGTCTCTGTACCCTTTGCAGTTTAAAAACAGTTCATCAACTGAGC
The DNA here is from genome assembly GCF_000695525.1 of Brassica oleracea var. oleracea. NCBI lineage: Eukaryota > Viridiplantae > Streptophyta > Magnoliopsida > Brassicales > Brassicaceae > Brassica > Brassica oleracea. The sequence continues at coordinate 28,639,918 of NC_027755.1, read as the reverse complement.
AGATCGTACCGCTATTTATCAACTCAGAGAGAGAGACTTCATCTCGGCGCCGCTTGTGTTCATCTTCAGAACCACAAAATCAGCAAAGCTTGTCGTTTCCTTGAACCATTCTAGAAAATCAAAGCTATCATCTTCCACAAAAGGCTTTTCTTGATCTCCAGTACCAGATTTTGTCGCTGCTGCTAGTCCCGGGTGATAGATGAAGGTTACACCAGGACTTTTGACGTAAGAAGTCAAGACCAATGTGTTGTGATGCACAAAGTAGCTATTAAAAGCTTTCTTCTCGATTGGATAGGAAGGGAAAAACCAGTTCGATCTAGTTGTTAAATGATCCGCTGCTCCAATATCAATATAAACCAGCCTCTTCTTAGAAGAGAGATCAATGAACTCAGGCAAGTAATGAATATCCGAACGCTTCTCCTCGAGAAGAGGCTCTAATAATCCAATGTATGGACGGTTGTTGAGTACGGATGATGAGCAATCCAAAAACGGAAACTATCTTCAACGTTTCTCCTGAAGATGACCAAAACATGTTCACCAAAGGAAGCAACATGAACAACACTAGAGTTCTTCAAAAGTGAAGAAACAGGAGACACTGAGTCAGACCCCTCAAGCATAGCTCCGGTTCCACCGGGTTTAAGTAAACGCTCCTTCTCATAAACAAGTGAAACAGAGACATAAACTATCTCGAGATCGATAGAGAAGACGAATCCAAAGGAAGCGTCTTCATAAGTTATCTCACTTACAAACTTCCTGTGCTTGAAAGCGAGAACCTTTGGTGGATAGCAGCAACCCGTTGCCTGAGAAGAGGAACGGGCCTAGAAACGCGAAGTTCACAGCGCACTCGTCGACATTACAAGGGTGGTTGTTGTTGTTGTGGTGGTGGCGTCTCTGCATCTGATCCATTTTTGTTTTGTTTACCCAACCATTCGAGTTCTTTTTGAGATTTGAACTACATAGTACGGGTACGATGAATTCTCTTTCTCAGTAAAGTCTGGGGAATGTGGAGGAGAGAACACATGTCTAATACAGTATGTGTTTTGATCTAAGTGGCTTGATTTTTTAGTTACTATAGAGCACCTCCATCCCAGAGTTGTTATGGGGTTCTAATAATCAAAGGAAAATCAAAAAACAAAAGAAAATAGAAAAGAGAACAAGAAAAGTTCTAATTTAAAGACATTTGGGAATCTAAACACTTTATGCCACTTGATAACATATAAATAGCTTTTGTATTTAATTCACATTTAAATTTAATTAATTAAGAAAAATTAATTAAAATAACAATATTTTTTAATTAAGAACCTCTTTTTTAAGAACCCAACAGATGAGGCTGCTCTCCATCCTTGTGAAGAAGAGGATTTGCAACTATCTGTTTTGATTTACTATTTTTTTTTTGTTTATATTATTTTCTGTTCACCTTAAATCATGTAACCAGATAGTTTTTACTTTTTATTCTCTATTTTTACTCTATTTTCTATTTGATTTTAGTTTGATTAATGACTTTTCAACCTTTGTGATTTTAATTATTAGATTATAAAAATAAACTTAAAATAAGTTCAGCCAACATTTCTTTAAAATTTAGAAACCAAATATATTTACATATCCAAGCTAATAAATTTACAAATATTAGGTAAATCAAAATTTTAGTAATGATTCATATATTTATTTATTTTCAAAATTTTAAATATTAATAAAAAATTATAATATATATACTATTTAAATTTTGAATATAGGACCATATTTTTAAAAATAGTTAAGCCACTAATATTAGAGACGACACATGATCAAACCAATCTATACAGTTTCACATATACTAATTAGAGTCGTCTGTGCGGATTTGATTTTGTCTTTTTATAAAAATTTAGTGACATTTTTAAATATATATGTTATTTATATATTTTTAGGTTCCTACAAACTTATCCGGTCTGGAAGATTCAACTTGAACTTTGTCCGAAAATTTATTATACTCGAACATAGTTTAATTTTAAATCCAAAAATATCATATCCATAAAAACCAATATGTATCTGAATGTATACTTGAATGTCCATGTCTAACTGATTATGTAAACAAATAAAAATAATTTTTAAGCAGTTTAAATTCTTTGTCACTAATGGAGTAATTTCATTTAAATACGTGAAATTATTATGATTAATACGTAAAATAAACGACAACGAATTATTATGGTAAATACAATCAATGAAGTAATTTAGAAAAATAAAAATGAATGTAAAAGATATAATAAAATACTTAAATGAAAACAATAAATGAACTGGTTAGATTAGTTAAAAAAAATGAAAATATGTAAAAACCTACTTAAAAATATATAAATATTATTTTTACTTCATTTTCATTTTAATAGAATAGATATAATGCAATTTATCCGTAGAAAGTACTCATTAAAGAAGTATGGCTTATGATTTGGAGAGTGAATCCGATCCACCGACGCTTGACAATATCACGATTCTAATTTTCTATCAATTGGAGTATTCATTATACTACAGTAAATAACATTTATTGTTGCTTGCAATAGTTGTTTTTGTTCCAGCTGTGTTGAATCTTGACTTCTTGATTGGTACCTAGACAACAAAAAGTCAAAACCATAAAGATGTATTAATAATAAATTAATTCTCGAGTGTGTCCTTTCAGAATTCTTCTGCTTTTACGGGATTACACAAGGAAGACACATTTTAACCACACATGTGAAGAGAATAAGATTATCAAACACCTTACACATCTGTCTTCATGTATACATAGCTACTGACACTTGGAGAGTTGAGACTAAGATCCAACAAAATATTAGATGATGATGTCTTATGAAAATTATCAAATAAATACTGTCACGTCGTATGAAAAAGTATGATCAAGATAGGAGTGTGATAAGGGGAAAAGACAAAGAAATGAATGTTCCAAAATCGGTAGGTGAGTGGGTTTATCTCTTGTCGGTCGTGTCACGGATCTCTTTTTTGTCTTTCCCACCAGTACCGTTTACTCGGACCGTGACAGAGTCTCGTGTGTTAAGCTATGAGAAGTTTAAATTAAACATATACACAAAAATAATAGAAACAACAAAAGGCCAAGTGACTTTTGGGATATTCACTCGTAAAACAAAAATGCAGGTTATGACATTATTTCAGAGAAACCAAATAATTAAAATAGATAAAGAAGGCATCATCGATCCTTTAGTAGTGTCTGCAGAGACTGAATGAAAATAAAAGAGTGACATTCTTCAGGAGTACCCAAGGTTCCCATTATTGGCTGATGAAGAAAGTCTTCCGGACATAAAACCCTGAAAACCAAAAACACCTTTTCTTCTTCTTATAATTACATCAGAAAATTAAACATCTCTTTCGTCTCACCCATCTTCTTTCCTATGCCCACAACTTTGTCAGCCTCCAATATACAGTCAGATTTTGATCTTCTTATAAATTTAAAAAAAAAAAAACCCAGCAGAAACTTTTATTCACAGGGCTTTTCCTTTACCACTTTTTAGATGGAGAAAACATGACTAAACAATAGCACCTGATTGATCAGACAGCATGATCTCTAATCATTGCTTCAAACTAGAACCGCCGATCTTGCTGCTCAGTGATCCTTTGTTGTCTTTGGGGAAGCTTGAGCTCAAGAGTGCAATCGCAGGATTTGCTTCTGAGCTGTTGGTTTGGGTTTCCGAGGCACTGGGCCTTGTCCAGATCTTTATATGGCCTTCTCGACAAGCTGTTACCACTGATTCTTGTGTGAACATCAGACCCGAGAGGGGCTCAGTGTGAACACGGTGAGCTATGACCGGCGAGAGCTTTGGAACATCACGCTTGCAAGGAGCGGGTTGAAGAGTTCCCATCGGTATGGCGTTGTCCCAGTGAGCAGATTGGCTTCCCGTGCTGTAAGTTGGAGATCCTCCTGGTGGTCGCCTGAGTGGAACCACGATCTCGTCCATTTCAAGGTCCCAGAGAAGTAGCTGTGTGTCCTGGGAATGCAGCAAAGTGTGTGAAAGGCACATTGTAGAAGGCTATGGTTAACTATGGCAAATTAAGCTAGAAACTGAGACTTTCAGGTAACAGGTTTGTGTAAACGATTGCATCATACAACACACAATTAACTTTCTACCAACAAATCAGTATATGTCATCTGGATAATAATGCTACATGGCCAATGAGTAGTCATTGTGAAGACTAAAGAAACGTTACAAAGATCTATATACTAAGATTTCTCCTATGACCCTTTGTTGTCCTTACCCTAGAATCATTCTATGTGTTGACACTGTTCAAACGATAAAGCTGGCCAAAGCAATATAGAGAAGCTAAACACAAATCTCATATATTAAAGCATATTTCAAGTAGTCACTAAAGGAGCATGAAGCAATACCTGACCGACTGATCCAAACCGGTACATGACATGCTCTCCTGACCCATCTGTATTTGGTGACGACCAATACGAATCAAACGCTACTCCACTTACCTGGGAGCAAGCAAATCCAATATGAATCAACTGAAGAATGTGCACTTAAAAAACAATAAAAAAAAAACCAAAAAACCTTACCCACGAGTTATGTCCCTCACCCCACGCCACGACCTTACGATCTTCCATACTCCACACTTGAACCAAGTCATCTTCACCTCCAGTCAATATGTACTTCCCATCCATACTGTCAATATAATCACGTTGTCAATGTACAGTATCATTCTGAGCTAAAAGAAGAAATTTTCTTAAGGATATGTTTCTAGACACCTCCAAGAACAGCACAGCAGAGCACCATAATAACTTTTTCCACCACATACTAGCTTCTGGGTTGAGAAGTCAAAAACGCGAAGATAGCCTGTAAAATGGTAAGAAAGCTTTAATGATTTAGTTAAGAAACACTTGGAGAAGAAAGAAGAAGAGCTACACAATGAATGGAATACATGCGTCTTACCATCTCTTCCAACAGTGGCCAAGTGTGACCCATCGTTTGAGAAAGCAATGCTGTTGATTGAACCTAGACAGATATGCCATCTCGCAACAGGATTACTCTGCATGAACACTCACGGGAATCAACAATGGTACATCCAACTATACTCAATTTCTCATTACAATACACAATTTTGTTAGCAGCAGTAGCAACTGATGATACTATCAGAGGATAGGCATGTACCATCGCTTCCAGCACATATATAAGGAAGGATCTAAGAAGATGGTTGCTAACTCAAGTACCTTGCTATATTTTGCCTTGTCAACCGTAAATTGTGTAGGATCTCTTATAGCAGGAAATGTTGAATCAGTGGCACCATCTTTGTTCTATAAGTTAAATTAAACAGGATCAAGAATTAGACAAGATCAGGCAAATTAAAGTAATACATCAAAAACAGTATTCTGGAATCTGAGCTTGCCTTCTCATACACGTACAAATTGCCATCGGCATGAGCAACGACAAATGCTCCATCACCTCCAGGCACCCAAGCAATACTAGTACAACGGCTGTGACAAAGCAACAAAGTTTATTTTAATCCTAGAGAGGAAATTACTCCAAATTAAAATTAAGTTTCAGAGGTCAAAGGACTTTTGGCCACATTCATGTTTCAACTCAACCAACCAAAACTGTTATCCTCAGAGACTACATCATGTTCTGTAGTAAATTGAGTAATCTACTGTCAAAAGATTCCTTGAGCATACACATCCATAACAAGTCAACAACAAAAAAAATGAACTATCTAAACTTGTTTCATTGTCGCTTTATGTTTCATCTTAACCAACTAAAATCGTTCTTCTCTGAGACTACATCCTGTGTGTAATAATCTGACTAATCTACTGTCACTGAGAATTGCCTAGAGCATAAATCCAGTAGATAAACTGCCCAAGCTTGCCTCATTGACAAAACACTAGCAGAAGTACAAACAAAAACACGCAAACAGATCCTTACAGAAAACAAACATGAGCCAGATGAATAATGACACAATAAAGAGGTGACGACAGGTAAAGACTCTTGCCTGTTATTCACGGAGCCGTCCTTATTATAGTGCAGTGCTCCAACTAGCTTCTTAGAGACGTCCTGTAGTTGTTGTCTCAGCGATACAGTGTACACTGCAATAACACATACACTAACTATAAATCCACGGGACAGCGCATCTAGATGAGAGGTTAAAAAGACCGAGCTCAAAATCCTTCTCACCATCGCCAGAGTTCAGCCCAATAAGTAAATCATGCCCATCCTTAGCATCAGGATCAAAAGCATGGCACATAGGATTCGAATTACTGAAATGGATAGACTTTACTGGATCCTACATTAGAAAGAACATTCTTCATGCCAGAACACTACATTCAAGTCTTGAAAAGAAACACAAACACCAGAAGTAATTAATTACCTTTTCCTGTGAGTTCAAGTCACAAATAAAAACAGCATCACCCACATTGAATACCAGGTAAGTTCCTTTCCCATCAAAGTTCGTATTCGTCATCGAAGTGCTGGCGTTAGAAGCAGCAGCGAAGGAGCCACTAATCCTCGAACTAGCACTCACGTTTTTGCCCCCTCCATTACCTCCAACAAAGCTAAGCGCGCGGTTCCCATTCCCGGTCAGCAACCTCGCTGTCGCTGAACGGAATCCGCTACTCGCACTGTAGCCTGACGAAGTACCAGTTGGTGTCGAAGGAGCAGCTCGTTCCTTAAGCTGAGCTAGAGTTACCTGACAACGCAAAAAACGAAACTCTCATTTGCTATATAATCTAAAGGAAAGCAAAGCTAATGAAACCCATTGATCAAAGTTACATCCTTTAAGCAAAGCTAATGAAACCCATTGATCAAAGTTACATCCTTTAAGCAAAGCTAATGAAACCCATTGATCAAAGTTACGACCTTTAAGCATTGCTAATGAAACCCATTGATAAAAGTTACGACCTTAAGGCATTGCTAATGAAACCCATTGATAAAAGTTACAACCTTTAAGCATTGCAATTCAAAATTTCACTAAATCTCTAAAAAAAAATTCCGATTGAACCAATCAGAAATCAAAAACCCAAAATCAGATTGGATCGAAGTAATCCCTAAACGAATAGACTCACCTGAGTAACGGTTTTGCCATGAGCGTAGTGAAGGAGACCGGAAGAATGAGTCTTCTCGTAGTGGAGCTTGTACTTGCCTTCGGGGGTCTTGAAATAAGTCTTAATCCCAGGCGCCTGAGGATTCGCAGCCGGTGAAGACGATGAAGATGGTCCCGATATCGTTCCGTTAGAAGTGTTCATCATCTTTGCTTTTCCTTCTTGTCTGATCAGAAAAAGTTCGACGACCCGATCCTCCTCTTCTTAGGGTTTCGTTTCTCTCTTTCCTTTCCTTTATCTCCAGGGACGTGCTACTTCTCACAAAACAAAATTTTATGACCACCAACTTTAATTTTTTTTACTTTTGTTCAGCTTGCCTTGTTTTTTTCCAACCATTTGGATCAATCCACTAAACAATTAGTTTAAATAATTTTTTATATATTTATTTGGGCTAATCAATTTTACATCTTATATCACCTGTGATATATATGGGTGGACGCAAAGCGGGTACTTGTTTTTTTACGTATACTTGATACTTGGTTTGCCTTGAACGAGTAATGAATTTTTCGACTTGTACTTGACTTGTCAGAAACGATTACTTGTTATTTCAAATACTTGTCCAAAAATATGTTACTTGCAAATTACTTGTCTTGTTCGATTACTTGCTATTTACAAGTATTTATTAATTACTTGGATATATTTTCAAATTTCTAAAAATTATTTGATAGATAATATTTTACGAGAGAAGGTTATGAAAGTTTGTTTTATTTTCTCGACTTGGAAAAAACAAGAGAGTTATTTTAAATAAAATATTTGCACCTAATATAAAAAAGAAGATAAAATTCGATAAGAAAGTATTGTTTACTTCTTACAACAACAAAATATTTGTTTAGAGCTTTGGTTTTTATTGTTTAGTTATCATTTTTAGTCGTAAAACAAGTAACGAGTAATATCAAGGCGAGTCGTAACTTTTTTTGTGATACTTGTTACTTGCCTTGTACTTGCAAGTAGCAAAACTCAACGACTTGATACTTGACTTGGCAACGACGAGTACTTGAAAAAACGAAGCGAGTACGGGTCAAACATCGGGTATAAGGCAAGTAACAAGTATTTGTGCCCAGCCCTAGTGATATCTAATCTACTAAATTAGAATCATACTTTTATCTAATAATACAAACTTATTAATTTATATTTAAAATGGTCTTAATAAAATTGACATGTATCATATATCCTAACAATAATAATAATAACAATTTAATTACTCTAACCAATCAAACATCACAATAGAAACAAATCTGAAACATGATGATACACTGTTTAATGGTTGCGCTTCGAGCTAATTCGAAACATGATGATACCTTGTTCTCTGCCTATTGTTGACTTAAGCTTAAATTTAACTTAGGTTATAAGTTATCCTAATGAGATTAGGATTATAAAGATTGAGGGTTATCCTTAAGATATGGTTCCTAATGAGTTTAGGAGTTTAAAAGTGTTATATAAAGAGATGCTATGATTGAGATATAATTTGTGAGTTTGAGTTTGAGAGTTTTAGTTTTATGAGATTGTTTCTAAAGCTATTAATAAAGTGAGTTCTTATTGAGATCATTGTCTTGGGTCATAAGTTTACGATTTAATAATTGGTATCAGAGCATTCTATTGAATTCTTAAACAAAATCCAAGAGGAGAAGTTCTGTGAGACATGGGGGACAAAGATATAGTTGCGATGACTATCAAGCCGAAGGAGAGTACTACAACCATACAATTCCCTATGCTCACCGCCACCAACTACACGGTGTGGAGCATGAGGATGAAGGTGGCGCTCAAGGTACATAAAGTATGGGAGATGATAGAACCGGGGATAGATGATGGAGACAAGAACGACATGGCTCGAGCATTGTTGTTTCAGTCCATACCAGAAGTCCTAATTCTACAAGTTGGGGATCTTGACACCTCAAAACTTGTGTGGGAAGCAATAAAAGCAAGGCATGTGGGAGCTGACAGAGTTCGTGAGGCTAGGTTACAAACACTCATGGACGAGTTTAGTCGATTGAAGATGAAAGACACAGAGACCATTGATGATTTCTCTGGTAAACTTGCAGAGATGTCTTCAAAATCTTCAGCTTTAGGAGAAGACATAGAGGAATCTAAACTCGTCAAGAAATTTCTTAATAGCCTTCCGAGGAAGAAGTATATACATATCATAGCTGCTCTTGAACAGGTTCTAAACCTCAATACCACCAGCTTTGAAGATATTGTGGGCAGGCTAAAAGCCTATGAGGAGAGGATCGTAGATGATGATCAGCCTGATGATCAAGGAAAACTCATGTATGCCAATGCTGACTCCCAATCACAAACAGAAACCTACGGAAGAGGAAGGGGACGTGGTGGACGTTATGGTAACAGAGGAAGAGGGCGTGGACGATACAACAATCAGCAAGACTGGAAGCAAGGTAGAGATACTTTGCGCGTGGTATGCTTCAGATGCGATAAGACTGGCCACTATGCCTATCTATGTCCAGACCGGTTACTTAAGCTCCAAGAAACACAAGAGAATGATGCTGAGAGCACACACGAGGCTGAGGAGTTGATGATGAATGAAGTCGTGTATTTGAATGAGGAGAGTGTGATGCCAAGCAAGTTCAAAACGTAAGACAATGTCTGGTATTTAGACAATGGCGCAAGCAATCACATGTCAGGTAATCGTGCTTACTTTGCAAAGATTGATGAGAGAATCACAGGGAAAGTGAGATTTGGAGACGACTCGCGCATAGACATAAAAGGAAAAGGTTCAATTATCTTCATAAGCAAGGATGGAAAGAAGAAAATCTTGGCCGATGTCTACTTTATACCAGACTTGAAGAGCAATATTATCAGCCTTGGACAAGCTACAGAGTCTGGCTGTGATGTTCGAATGAAAGAAGACTATCTCACACTATATGATCGTGACGAGAACCTACTGGTGAAAGCCATCAGGTCCAAGAACCGCTTGTATAAAGTGACTATGGAGGTTGACAATACTAGGTGTCTTCAAGTCTCAAGAGATGATGATTCAGCCATTTGGCATGCGAGACTTGGGCATGTAAGTCGAGAATCTATGCGAAGTATGGTGAGTAAAGAGATAGTTACGGGCATACCTAAACTGAGCATTGAGAATGAGACTTGCGCGTCATGTCTGCTAGGAAAACAGGCACGAAGAAGCTTCCCTAAAGCCACTGCATATCGTGCCTCACACGTCCTGGAGCTTATTCATGGAGACCTTTGCGGACCAATATCTCCAACAACGGCTTCCAAGAAGAGGTATGTGTTCGTATTGATTGATGATCATACACGGTATATGTGGTCTATATTGTAGGAGGAGAAAGGCGAAGCTTTCGAGAAATTCAAAATCTTCAAGAAACTTGTGGAGCAAGAAACAAGAAGTATCATTGGTACACTCAGAACTGATAGGGGTGGAGAATTTACTTCTCAAATTTTTCAAACCTTCTGTGACCAGCATGGAATAAAATGTCATCTGACGGCACCGTACTCACCTCAGCAAAACGGAGTCGTTGAGAGACGAAACCGTACTCTAATGGAGATGACTCGCAGCATGATGAAACATATGAGTGTGCCAAGTTACTTGTGGGGCGAAGCCGTAAGGCACTCAATGTATCTTATTAATAGAGTTGCGACAAGAACTCTGAAGCTACAGACACCATATGAGTGCTACAAGAAGAAGAAGCCAAACGTTGGACACTTGAGGGTTTTTGGCTGCGTTTGCTATGCTAAGAATGAGGCACCACATCTCAGGAAGTTAGATGACAGATCAAGAGAGTTGGTACACCTAGGAATTGAGCCAGGATCAAAAGCATACCGGTTATATGATCCTACAAATCGAAGGATTGTTGTGAGCAGAGATGTGATTTTTATCGAAAATCAAAGATGGAAGTGGAATAAGAAGAAAACCAACGAGTCTACTGTGATAACGTTTCCAATGACAAGTAGTGAAGACACCTCTGATACAGTTGCTGAGGGAGATGAGAGTGAGCATGTGTCAAGCGATGATGAAGGTCGTGAGGAAACAGAGGAAACAGAGGATCACACATTCTTGAGAAGATCTACAAGGCAAACGTCGAGACCAAGTTATTTGGAGGATTATGTGTTGATGTTTGAGATAGTTGAGATCGAACGGATTCTTCTGCTTATCAATGAGGAACCATGGGACTGGAACGAGGCAAAAGACCAGAAGGTGTGGAGGAATGCTTGCGAAGAAGAGATTACTTCCATCAAGAAGAATAGAACGTGGACTCTCGTTGATCAGCCAGAAGGATGCAAAGCAATTGGGTTGAAGTGGGTCTTCAAGGTAAAACGTAATGCGGATGGTAGCATTAATAAGTTCAAAGCGAGGTTAGTGGCTAAGGGATATGTGCAACGCCATGGTGTTGATTTTGACGAAGTTTTCGCACCGGTTGCAAGGTTGGAGACGGTACGTGTGATCATAGCTTTAGCTGCATCCAGTGGCTGGGAGATACATCATCTCGATGTGAAAACCGTCTTCACGGCGAGTTAAAAGAAGAAGTATTTGTTTCACAACCAGATGGGTTAAAATCAAAGGAAGTGAACATAAGGTATACAAGCTGCATACGACTCTCTACGGTTTGAAACAAGCCCCAAGGGCGTGGAACATCAAGCTGAACCAGATCCTCAAAGAACTTGGGTTCACACGCTGCTCCAAGGAGTCCTCATTGTATCAGAGAAAGACAAAACACTCACTCCTTCTCGTAACAGTCTATGTTGATGACTTACTCGTCACAGGATCAGAGTTCGACGACATACGAGCCTTTAAGGAAGAGATGGGGAGTAAATTCGAGATGAGTGACCTCGGGAAACTTAACTACTATCTTGGGATTGAGGTTATCCAGACCAAAGATGGAGTGGTGCTGAAACAAGAAAGATATGCTATGAAGATACTTGAAGAAGCGGGAATGGCTGAGTGTAATACGATACATGTGCCAATGGAGCCAGGATTAAAGCTATCTAAAGGCGCAGAGGAGGCAACGATAAACGAGAGAGAGTTTAGACGCAACATTGGCTGTCTTCGATACTTGATCCATACCAGACCCGATCTCACCCAGTCTGTTGGAGTATTAAGTCGTTACATGCATGATCCAAGAAGCTCTCATGGAGCTGCACTGAAGCAAGTCCTTCGGTATTTGAAGGGAACGTTTTCTCTTGGACTCTTCTATGATAACGACGGAATGAAGGAGCTAATAGGATACAGTGACAGTAGCTATAATGTGGATCCCGATCATGGTAAAAGCACAACAGGTCACATTTTCTATCTAAACAATTTCCCAGTGACTTGGTGCTCTCAGAAGCAAGAAATTGTTGCTTTATCTTCCTGTGAGGCTGAGTATATGGCCGCTATAGAGACAGCCAAACAAGCTTTGTGGCTGTAGGAGTTACTTGAAGAGATTACTGAAGATGGAGTCGGAAAAACGGTGATACGCATTGATAACAAATCAGCAATCGCACTTGCCAAGAATCCGGTGTTTCATGGACGTAGTAAGCACATACACACAAGGTTTCACTTCATAAGAGAGTGTGTTGAAAAGGGCTTGGTGGTCGTTGAGCATGTAGCCGGGAAGGAGCAGAAGGCTGATATACTAACCAAAGCACTTGGGAGAATCAACTTTAAAGACATGAGAAGTCTTATTGGAGTTCAAGATGTGTCAAATGGTGAGATCAAGCTTAAGGGGGAGAATGTTGACTTAAGCAGTTAACTTAGGTTATAAGTTATCCTAATGAGATTAGGATTATAAAGATTGAGGGTTATCCTTTAGATATGGTTCCTAATGAGTTTAGGAGTTTAAAAAGTGTTATATAAAGAAATGCTATGATTGAGATATAATTTGTGAGTTTGAGTTTGAGAGTTTTAGTTTTATGAGATTGTTTCTAAAGCTATTAATAAAGTGAGTTCTTATTGAGATCATTGTCTTGAGTCATAAGTTTACGATTCAATACCTATATATATAGCTTGTAAGATACAAAAGGATTAATGTCTTTGACAACATTTTGACATGTTGTGCTTAGTTGTGACTCGTGTAAGTTATCTACACAAATAAAGTCGGAACGTCTTTTTCTCCATTCTATAGAAATGAGAAATTCAGTATTATCAGTTTTGTCCCTTACTTTGTTGACAATCTTACTTAAAAAGAACCAAAAAGAAAAAAGAAGTCTAGAGTTCAATCTTTGAGCTCAATAATCTGGAGGAGCTAACGTTGACTGCAGAGTAGATATGCAACTATGCAAGATGATTTGTTGAAGAAGATACTCTCACTTGGCAGCAACACAAAATACCTCTGACGGTTTTCTCCATGGAAGCTCTGGTAATTGGCGAATTATGAAGATGTGAAGCCTTAGATGCGAGTAGAGAGCCTTCTCAGATGTGATTTCGGGTGGACCCGTTACTAGATTCTTCGGAAGGTGAATATTTTTATTTTTTACCAGCATGATTAATGGATCAACAAATTTTTAATATATATTAATGTGATCTATACAGACAGTGGGTGCTGTGGTGTGTAGCTCTGGAACTTCTGGAGGGAAACAAAAGAGCAGCTCTTCTCGAGAAGAAGGGAAGAGGGGACTAGAGAGACTAACCTTGAATCAATATCGATATTTTTCTAATTGTTACTCAAGTTATTTTAATTGTGATTTGCGATTATGAAACATAGTTTTTTATATATATATATACAGTTTATTGGTTTTGGATTTAGATATGAGAAATCTAACCGATGAGTGATGATGGTTCGATAAATGTTTTGAGTTAAACCGGTCTTTGATTTGATTTCAAATTTTTAATAAAGAAAGAACAAAACTTAGGTTCACCCCATAGGGTGAACTTTTAAATTCACCTCTCATTCTAGAACCAATCAAATTGCCACGTAGATAATTAATTAAAAAATATTAAATTTATTTTAAAATAACTAAAAAAAATAATGCTAATTTTAACAACGCTGACACCGCCATCTAAACCGTAAACCCGAAATCTTAATTTTTTAACCCTAAACCGTAATTCTAAAACCCAAACTCTATACCCTAAACCCAAATCCTAAACCCTAAAACCAAACTGTATATTCTAAACCCAAATCCTAGACCCTAAACCCAAACAGTAAACCTTAAATCCAAACCTTATACCCTAAACCAAATCCTAGACCCTAAACCCAAACAGTAAACCTTAAATCCAAACCTTATACCCTAAACCAAATCCTAGACCCTAAACCCAAACAGTAAACCTTAAATCCAAACCTTATACCCTAAACCAAATCCTAGACCCTAAACCCAAACAGTAAACCTTAAATCCAAACCTTATACCCTAAACCAAATCCTAGACCCTAAACCCAAACAGTAAACCTTAAATCCAAACCTTATACCCTAAACCAAATCCTAGACCCTAAACCCAAACAGTAAACCTTAAATCCAAACCTTATACCCTAAACCAAATCCTAGACCCTAAACCCAAACTTAAAATTGGCATTATTCTGTTTTTTTAGTTATTTTTAAAGAAAAGTGAAGAGAGTGTTAAACCGGTTTGTTAGTGACAGTCAACGTGTAGGACCCAAGTAACAAAAAGATTCATTCGTCTCTCTCGTCTACTTCCTTTATTTCGTTGCTGACTTGCTTTCTTTTCAAACTGAGATTCTAGTAGACCCTACGAACATAATCTAACAATAAGTTTTCGCTCAAACACCATATCTTCATCTTCTTGGAGGTGATATATCTTGAATTTTCTCGATCTTCTCTGAGATATTTTTTCAGAAGCTTTCGCGTAGAAAGAGGTGACTTAGAGCAATGGCGTTCTCGAGTATCCTCCAGAAGCAGAAAATGTTTCATGGTGCGAGCTGCTTCCTCTCAGATCGAAAACTAGGTACGAAATGGTGTGAAAAAACAGATTGATTCTCATGTTCGTTCGTTTAGGGAGTAGTTTGAAGCGAAATGTACTCTATCGTAGTAGTATTTTCTCGTCTTCCAAGATCGTAGGGATATAGGTTAAATCATAGAGTAAGATCGCTGGTAGTTAGTGGTTCTTTGGGAGATAACAATTGGATATGACCGAAACGAAGATAATGATGATAAAGAACGACAAGCTCGTAGATCTAGAGATTCAATGATCAAAGAGGTCTTTGATCGCTCAGTGTTGTTTGGTGTTGAAGCGGCACGTGCTAAATTGTATCACGTATGCTAAATTGGTCCAAACAACTTGCAGAATCTCTTTCTGGTAGAAAAACGCAGGGAAGAAAGGTCTTTGTTGATGTAGCAACAACTCAACAGTCTGAACTTGATGAAATAAGGTGATCATAAAGGGGATTGATGTCCTGTTATCATTAGAGATAAAATCACAACACAAGTTTCAAGAATGAACGAGTCAGTTGGCGTGGTTCCAGGATTAGGTTGGGGATAGAAAAGTTTCTGCATCCTATGTGAGGAACACGAAGAAAGCTTGTGAATCTGTTGGGATTAAATCTGTAGTTGTTTGTCTAGCCGAAGATTCCTCAGAAGAAGAAGTGTTAAAGGCTGTCTTACGTTTCAAAGATCTCAGCTGCTGGACAAGCAAACATGGTTAGAGGAAGCTGGATAAAACCGGGTGCCGTCATTATCGATGCTGGGATTAATCACGTTGAGGTAAGTGAACAATGCAGTTATAATGGTGGTTTAAATCAATCCAGTGTGAATGATATATTTATATACTATGAACTGCAGGATACTAATGCTCCATGTGGCTATCGTTTGGTTGGAGACGTTTGCTATGAGCAGGCTTGCAAAGTTACATCAGCCATCACGCCCGTTCCTGGTGGTGTAGGACCAATGACCATAGCTATGCTTCTATCAAATACCTTAGCATCGGCTAAGAGAACTCACAACTTCGAGTAACTTGGAAGAAGATTGATGGGTTTTTTAAAGGTCTTTGGCTTTGGTCTTTCATACAATGTATCTCAAACATATGTGGGATATCAAATTTGATTTTTCTTTTATATTTCTTTACTTCTTGTCTCTCTTGTGATTTGATCCAGAACTAGTTTAAACTTATCAAGAGAATGAATACAAATTGAGAGGATTAAACTTAAACTTTTATTCACACTGCTTCAGTTGTCCTACATCAAGAGAACATGAATCAGTCAGCAACATGTTGGACGGAGATCAATCCAGGATTCAAAATGATCAATCCCAACTTCATTCTTCCCTCTCCTTCTTCCTGCGAATCAAAATATGTTCAAGGAAACAACAAAGGAATCAATGATCCTAAACTAAGATTTTAAATTCCACTATTAACGATGACATATGTTTGATGGTATCTAAAAGAAAGGAGAAACCTTTGGCTTGTCTATTAGAGTTCCCATCCTACACCAATAGTCAGTGGCAAGTAAGTAGTAGCTTATAATGAAAGGATCAACATGTCTATAGTTTGAAAATAAACTTATAAGATGCAACGAGAAATATTTACCTCCAACCAAAGTCGGGTTGATGTATGTAGCTAGAACATCAACCTTTGGTTCCACACCTAAGGCAACTAATTTCTCATCGAGGAGCATGGCCAGATGTCAAAAACACTAAGGCAGAAGGGAGTAACCCCTACAGAGACTCATGTTAAATAAAAAAATTAGCTGTCTAGGTGTTCTAAACAGTCTAAACCACAGAGTTGGTTTCCTTTTTTGAACAAAAAAGACTAAACCACTCAAGTTATTAGCCAGAATTTGATCTTATATCAACTCAACAAAGTCTGAAAACAGATCGAAATAATATATGCAAATCAAATTAGAGTAAATATGGTAGAGAAAAAAAAACCAAAAATCCTACCAAATTTCGGTGAAATTTTTATGCACTTTGAAAACTAGACAATTTAAATATAAGTTTTATTCTGAGTTCTATTATTGGTAAACCGAAACCGAATTAAAACCAGATTAGACAATTCTAGTTTACTTAGGGGTCTAACTTTGCATTACAAAAGTTACGGTTTGAAACGGAAAATTCATGAAATGCAAGGGGTCCAAGTAATAGTTTTCAAATGACAGGAAGTGGCTAGTGGTGGACAAAACACGTGTAGTAACATATCTGCGTGTGTTTGTGTCTTAATAATCTCTTCCCTTTTAATTGTTTGAAAACAGATCTTCGTTTCTTAAAAAATAATTCTCCTTCTCATCATACCATTCTTACGTTGCTGGTGCTGATCTTAACAGATTTCGGATCGCAATCATGGACGGCGAAGATTTTGCCAGAAAGGTATCGTCCATCGTCCCTGCTATACTTGCTGCTTCTGTATGATTCAACGGTTATTTTTCTGTGATGCCGTCAATTATATTTCTTAGGGATGTTTGGGAACCTATACTATTTTGTTAATGATCTAAGAAACCAATGTAATATGCATAATTTAATTTTAGGAAAAAAGAAATTGCGATCTCATTCAGGTGTTGCATGCATGCGTATCAATTTTCAAGTCTAGCTTCCCCTGAACTATGCAAAAAGATGAATCTATCTTAGGTCTTGTATGCACTGTTATGTCCTTACATTACCACATATAATTCGGTTCCTAACTCTGAAATGAAACCAGCCTCTTCTCATTTTGAAACATTATGTCAGTATTGATAGTGTGATGGTTTACAAACGATCGTATTTTCTGTTGCTTGGTATATTCGAGGTCCTAGTGTGTTTTGCTCAATTTTTGTGACCAGCAGTTGATTTCCTCTTGTCCTAGATCATTGTTTCTCTGCTTGATATGATATTTTATATGCACTTATTTGGTTTGGCAATTCATAGGCGGCTGCAGAAGCCAAAGGTTTGAACCCGGGACTAATCGTGCTGCTTGTTATCGGAGTTCCACTTGTTGGGTTCCTTGTAGCCAACTACGTGATGTACGTGTATGCTCAGAAGAACCTACCTCCAAGGAAGAAGAAGCCTGTTTCTAAGAAGAAGCTCAAGCGTGAGAAGCTGAAGCAAGGAGTCTCCGTGCCTGGAGAATAAAAACTCACCTTAGCTTCATTACTCTGAGTCTTGTCCAAAACTGGATAAAGTCTTTTTTGTTTGCTTTCATAACATTTTTCTTCCTTTAATTGTGTCATGAGTTCTGTATGATGGAGACACATAAGAAGTTGTCTTCTCCTAAGTTTTGAATATGGTTACAAAGAGAGTTGTTCTTGGAAGCTTAAAGGGACATGCATCGACCTTCAGCTTCAGCGAAGATACATAATAATCACATGTAAAGCCTCCACATTTCTTCAAATAGTTACACATATGACTCCACAAAACGCCTCTAATGGATAAACTGGAGTCTCTTCTTATCTTGCGGCCTACTCTCATCAATCATCTCCAACCAAACGTTATGCAAGACTGTATATATATCATCCCTCTCTGGATGAAGAACGTCCTCAGCAAAGAACACATGCCTTTCATCCTTAACTTCAATCCAGCTCTGTCCCGGAACCTTTTTAACATCATGATTTTTCATCGAGCTCCTCATCAACGCAGCGTCTTCCCAGTTTCCAGAAGAAGCATGTATCCCACATAACAATACATGAGCTGTTGAGTTAAAAGGATCAATCTTCAGAATGTTTTCAGCAGCTTTTCGTGCGAGATCAATGTTCCCTTGTGTTTTACAAGCAGAAAGTAGAGTCTTCCACACGACTACATCAGGTTCCAACTCCATTTCGTCTATGAATTTCTCAGCTTCATCTAAATGCCCAGCGCGGGATAGCAAGTCGACTACGCATGAGCAATGCTCTTTCGTGGGCGCGATCCCGTGTTCAGTTTGCATGACTGAATATAGCTTCAAGCCTTCTTCCACTAACCCAACATGACTACAAGCAGTAAGAACACCGACGAACGTTACATGGTTTGCCTCTACGCCTGAACTTTTCATTTCCTTGAACAATGTGAGAGCTTCTTCTCCAAATCCAGACTGTGCATATCCAACTATCAAACTGCTCCACGAGACTACATCCTTATTATCCATTGAATCAAATATCCTACTCGCTTGCTCCAACGACCCACACTTTGCATACATATCAATGAGTCCGTTTGTTATAAACTGCTCAAGAACCAAGCCAGTTTTTAGATTATAGCAATGGACTTGACTTCCTAGTTTTAGAGACGAGATTTCCACACAAGCACGTAACAGATTGCCCATGGTTACGTGATCCGTCACACATTGAGAGACGAGCATCATCTTAAACAATCTCAACACCTCTGCTGGCTGTTCGTGCCGCAAACACGCCGTCAGGATAGAATTCCAAGAAACAGAATCTGCTCTGTTTCTAAAGTCTTCAAACATCCTAAAACAACAGTACAAATCCGAGCAGCAGCCGTACATGGTAAGAAGAGAGTTGCAAACCGAAAGATCCGTAATCAAACCGTACTTGACTATGAAAGAGTGAATCTGCACGCCTCGACGCAGTCCCGTTTCGTTCGTCTGACCACAGAGCAAAGAACGCAAGGAGGTAGCATCAGGAGGAAAACCAGAGCTCCTCATCCGAGAGAAGAACGTTACAGCTTCATCACCGTAGCCGTTATTCGCTAGTCCAGCTATGATCACGTTCCACAACGCTGTGTCAGGCCTTTCTATCTGATTAAAAACTCTCCTCGCGGAGCGAAGAAAGCCGCATCTAGCGTACATGTCACACAGAGAGCAGCCTGCAAATGCGTCTTCGGATAAGCCAGACTTGATGCACAAACAATGTATTTGGCTTCCGTAATCTGCTCGAAGAAGACTGCTGCAAGCTTTCAAAGAGCTACCAAATATATACTCGTTCGGCTGGCAAACACCATAAGACAACATGTCTTTTAAGTGGCTTAGTGCCTCAAACTCATACCCAAGTTGCGAGAAGCCTGAGATGATTGAACCCCAGGAGATTACATCCTTTACTGGGACACCACAGAACACTCTCCTTGCATCCGAGATTTGACCAAAGCTAACATACATAGCAATCAGAGCATTTTGAGCGAAAAGACTAGAACTAGGTTCCAGCTTGATGACTTGACCATGCAGTTGCTTCCCTAACACCGCATCACCAGCACTGGCGCAAGCTTTGATGATGCTTCCAAATGAATACTGGTCAGGAACTAAACCTGCCTGAAGCATTTCCATGTACAATTTGATTGCTTCCCCTTCCTGACAGTTCTGTGAGTAGCCAGTGATCACAGATGTGTAAGATACCAAGTTCCTCTGAGGCATAAAATCAAAAACTTCTCTTGCTTCCCTTAGCGAGCCGCATTTCCCATACATGCTTAGAATGTGATTGTTGAGAACGGTGTCGTGCTTGCAGTCGGATTTCGAAATTTGATCGTGTATCTTTCTGCCTTGTGCTAGAGACCTAGAAGAAGAGCAAGCGCAAATTAGAGAAGTATAGGTTTGTAACCGTATCTTGAAGATTGATTTCTTCTGTGCAAAGTCAAACGCTTCCATTGCTTCCTTGTAAAGATTTTGTTTACAGAGGGAGTTGATGTGATCGTTCATCGACTCTTCGGTCTTGATGGTTGATACCACACTTGATGTTGACGGTGTCTGACTGTTTCTGAAGGCAGCTCTAGCTCCTGATCTTAACATTTTTTCCATTTCGATCAAGCTCTTTTGATCCTAGCAAACACCTCTTTGCGGATGGTTCAGCTTGAAAGGGATGTCGTTCAGAGAAACATCCAACAAACTAAGCAAAGGATTCACTATCTTAGCAAATGCACAAGAAGCCATTTGCAAACTCTTGTGTAGCCGAACAAGAAGTCAGCCCTCCTCCAAAACTGCCTATCAGGGACAAGAGCCTGTTTCACAAAAGACAAAAGCACACACACTAAAATATCATCGTACAAGCTCTCCGAAAACACTAAATCAAGCTGGAAAAAATCACTAGTTCTATGAATCAGAGAAAAATTTCACAGCATATCAAGAATAAAGGATATTCATCATTACTAATCAATTTTCAGTTCAATCAACAATTTTTTTACAGGTGGCATTAGAAGAGGTACCTACCTATGTGGACGAGTAAATATTGCAGACATTTTATCGAGCAGGTGGTGTGCAGTGTCAAAAACACAGAAGAGACGGTAGTTAAGCTTTGATCTTTCAATTAGCATGAGCAAAGCGTTGCCAATTTGCAGTAGAAACTAGAGAACCACAGATGCTAAAACTATGTAATCTTCCCCCAAGTTCGAAACACAAAGACAAAGCACAGAATCTACGAAGATGTTAGATTCTGTTTCTTTTCAAGTGTATTACAGTGGTTCAAATTCTGGTGACGGTTTAATCTTTGGTTTAATTAGTTAAACCAGTGGTGAAACATGAAAGAGAGAAGAAGAGATGGGCCTTGAGTTTAGTTTCTGGCCCATCAAAGAGGATAGCTAGCGTAACCCGTGATTTATCCAAGTAACATTGGATCATTGTTCTTCAATGTAAATTATCAACAACACGTGTTCCGATCGATGGATACGTTATCAAAACTGTAACATGTGACTTTACTAAACTAAAGAAACAATAATTCGGATGTAAGATAATTCATACCCAAGATCTGGACCACCCGGTCCATATAATGATAACATGATCAAAAGGCTGTTAAAATTAAATTTATTCAAATGTAGATTTTATAATACACCCAAAAAATGCTAGAATTGTCTTTGTTTTGTGACTTGTGTTGCGTGACCGTTCGTTCGTTTGTTCTGAAGTGAGCAATATGAGGCCGAACACTAGCACGCGACTCGGGCCCGTCAACAAGCGCGTAGCTAAAAAAACGCCTCTTCCACGTTCTTTTACTTTTCTTTTCATCTTCAATATTAAAACAAAACAGAAATCACGACCTTGATTCAGGTATGATTTAAAAAAAAATAGATTTATTCATAGAAATTTATGTTACATTTAACATATAATCTTATCATTTAAATTTTGGATCTACCAGAATTTTTTTATTGGACTATCAATAATTAGATTTAAACAATAGATGATCTATTAGATTTATAGATAGTATAAATTAAATAGATATAATTTAATGTTGTAATATTATACCTCTATATGCTAAATATTTAAATATTTGTCAATGTTAACTTTTAAAATATAAAGGTTTGTTTTAAATAACAAAAATCATATTATCTAAAAATGATTAATCTTTATTACCTTACACCAATGAAAACAAATTTTAAACTATATAGTTTATTTTAAAAATTAAACAAAAACTAAATGTTTAATAATTTACTCTATAATATAAATCGATGAAGCGAAAAGTTTAATTTTTTAAAAACTTTATAAATTTGTGAAATGTTACAATATCTTTGAATATGACAATAAAACAATATTTTACTAATCTTTATATATATACTTACGATTTTAATAATCCGAAAAAATATATATATAGAAGAATATACAAATACATGTGAAAGTTTGAAACAATATATTCAATAAAAAATATACAGTAAATTTATATATGTTATAATATATACCAATTTAGAATTGAAAACAAAATATTTATATAAAAATAAATGAAAATAAAAACATGCGCGGTTGCACGGATCGTTCTCTCAATTATTTCCAAAATAGCCCCCCTAATATTTAGTGATGGCCTTATCATTCCCCTATGAGAATTTAATCATTACAAAAAAAAAACAAATCGAGTTTTCAGTAGAACCAAAATGAATCCAAGGTCAAATGTATGCCACTAATGTGAAAAGGTTTACAGAAATAAATATTTCAAAGTATTGAAAATGAAGGAAGAGATGTGGAAACAACACAATCATTATTACTTTAGGCGTTATTTTTGATAATACCTTCTTTTTTTTTTCAACAAAGTTGAAAACGAATTTTGCACACTGAGAAAAAAAGAGAGGCTTCGTGAGTCAGTGAGAAAAAATAGCAAATCCGACGAGTCTAAAGATCAGTTCTAAACTTCATTCTGCAATTCTTCAGTTTCGTTTGTCTTTTTTTTTTCTTTATTAATTCGATTTATTCAACTAAAGGAAGCTAAATCGACGGACAGGTAAAAAGAATATTTCTTCACGACTTTGTCAAAAGAATATTTCTCTTATTTTTTTTTTTTCATTCACATGATTTGTTACCAATTCTAAACTGATTTTTTCCTTGATTTGTGAAAAAACTTATCATTCTTGAGGTTTTGGATGTGATCACAGTTAGAACGCAATATTCATTTTGCGTTTCTAGGTAACTTTACGTGTTTGTTTTGCTCATTTGCTGTAGAATTGTATGAGTTTAAGGTTTATATATGCTTATCTCTACTCCAATTCAGTCGGAATGATAATTATTTTCCTGCAAAAAAGTAAAAGTGTTTTTGTTGTGTGTTTTATTCTTCTTTTTGCAGAATATGTTGCAAGATTCTAGTTTTAGGAAATATATGTAAATGATTAATTTTCTGGGTATCGTTACTTGTGGATCTGTGTTTCTTTTTTTGGGAAGATCCACCTAATAAAACAAAATCTCACATTGACTAAATGCCAAGATATTGTCTCTTCTCCCACATAATTCCATTTTTCCTTTTGAAAATAAAAACAAAAAAACCAGAAAAATTGGTGACTTGACAACCAAAAAAGATTATGTGTAAGATATGGAGCTTTCTTTGCTTGTAATAGGGTTTATCTTTGTACTTTGATACATCACATTGACGGCTACATCTCTTCTAAATAGACTTCAGAATGTTTATCTTTCTGTCTCTTCACCTTTCGTTTGGTGGCAATAGTAGTCTCTTTGAAGCTAACTAATAATATGTATATTCAAACTCTTTTTATTTGTTTTTGTACACTTGCTTAAGCTTTCTATTACCTTTGAGTCTGTTGTATATATCCTTATGATGATCTTTTCTACTTCCAGTTTCCCCTTTTGCTTCTTTTTCACATATTGAATTTGTCTTCATGTAGTTTTGTCAGATAAGAAGCAATCATTACACACAACACAAAGAGGGTTTTAAACTCTTTATCCCAAAATGCAAACTCCAAAATTAAGGTAATGATCCCATCCCATCTTGTTCTTGATTTTCTTTCTATAATCTTTTTCAATGTTTTTTTTTTTGGTAAAAATCTTTTTCAATTAAGGTAAAAATCTTTTTCAATGTTCTTGATGTGCTAGTGATTGTGTGATAGGCCTGGTTCTTTGGAGCTGCCACATAAGAAATCCTCTTTACCAGCTCCCAAACTTGCTAGGAGAGTTAAGCCAAGTGGAATAGAATCTGATCCCAAAACCAAAACATCACCAAGAACTCAAACCCTCAAAGTAGCTACTGCTGATCGCCGCTCTCCAAGAATCCCTCTCAATGAGGTAATCTTGTAGTTATATTGATATGAAAGATTCTTGATTTGTTGAATGACGTATTTTTGATGTTTCAAGATTCAGAAGAAGAGGTCAGGGAGGGTACCAGAGCTAGAATCTCAGGTAGCTCAGCTTCAAGAAGCGCTCAAGAAGGCAAAGGAAGAGCTAAACAGATCAGAAGCATTAAGGAGAGAAGCCAAACAAGAAGCTGAAGAAGCCAAGAAGCAGCTAATGGAGATCAACACCTCAGAAGATTCAAGAATTGAGGAGCTGCGTAAACTCTCACAGGAGAGAGACAAGACATGGCAATCTGAGGTTGATGCTATGAAGAGACAACACGGAATGGACTCAGCTGCTTTGTCTTCCGCCATCACCGAGGTACAGAAGCTGAAGTCAAAGCTCTTTGAGACTGAGTCAGAGCTAGAGAACTCTAGGTTTGAGGTAAGGTCTTTAGAGAAACTTGTTAGAGACTCATCATCATCATCATCAGGGGAAGTCAAGACTCTGAAAGAAGGAATGGAACTTGCGAGGCAAGAGATAAGCCAGTTGAAATCTGCGGTTGAAGTAGCGGAGAGAAGGTACCAAAATGAGTATATACAGAGCACGTTGCAGATAAGAAGCGCTTACGAGCAAGCAGAGGCGGTTAAGTCAAAGTATTCACAGAGAGAGGCAGAGTTAGCTGAGGAGCTGAAGAGAACCAAAGCTGAAGCTGAGGTTTTGCGCAAAGGATATGAAGCTGCTGAAGATTTCAAGAAGCTTGAGTCAGATTTAGTGGAAGTGAGAGGGAGTTTGATGGATAAGGAGATGGAGTTGCAGAGGCTGAGAAGTGAAATGGAGAAGAGAGTTGAGAGCACAAACACTGAAGCTATGGAAGCGGAGCTAAGGAGAGTGAAGGTTCAGTGTGAGCAGTGGAGGAAAGCGGCTGAGACGGCTGCTTCTATACTGAACAATGAAGAGGAGAGAATGGATTCTGTTGAGAATGGTAAAATGTTGAAGAAGTTTGGTGTGTTACTCAAGAAAAACCACAAGTAATAACTTGATTCTTTTTGGATTCTATTTTAAGATATTGAAAAATTGGCATTGCTATTGCCTGTAAATTTGTAAAATTCGATTTGATTTCTATAAGTTTATTTTCTCTTCTTCTTGTAAGTGTTGCCACATTTGGTGTTGAAAACTGTATTTGTTAAGTGATATTTTGCATTCAAGAATCAAGAACTCAGGTTTTTTTCGGTTGAAGTTTACTCACTAAATAACCTACATTTCTTTCTGTGGACCTAACAGAATTACATTGTCTATTTTATTGGCAGTTTTTGAGCTCTAGATATTAGTATCATAATAAATAAAATACTATATTTGAACTTTACTGTAAAATGATAAAACTAAGCAAAGTATCAAACAAGTATTATAAGGTGAATATGAGCCTCATTTAGGCTGTTCACATGGGATAGGAAAATCAACCAATCAGATTATAAGCTTTTGCCACGTAAGCAGCAAATTGACTATGTTGGGCTTTGCGTTTTTTTCTTTTTGAGAACAATCCGTTGCAAACGTAACCTGAAATTGACGTAAATTTTTCATACATTTCATTGCCCATAATAGAGCTTCCATTTCTGTATGCAGAGGAGTTAGACAAGCCCGTACATTCCTCGCCCCCAACAAACCAGCAAAACCTTCTAAAGTACTAAGCCAACCTTGTCCTGAGAAAACATCATTCTCCTTCCAAGAGCCATCTGTGAAGCACCATCTTCCTGGAATTGAAGGAAGGGTTGTAGGCTCGACCGGTAAGACTCTCATGTTTTCCTTGGGTACCTGTGCTTCAGCCCAGAGTGTTGATTCTGTTTCTGCCAATTTGAGCGTATCT
>NC_027755.1:28605799-28613602 GCF_000695525.1 Brassica oleracea var. oleracea | reverse complement strand
TCCGCTCCACATCGTGCACAACATATATCTCCTTGTATTCCTCGCGCTTTCAGACTCTTCTTTACTGCTATACACCCTGTCGCTAATTGCCATAGAAAATGTTTCATCTTTGGGAGGCACCGCATTTTCCAGCAGAATGTCTTCAATGCATCAACTGTAGGTCCAAACATTAAAGGTGGTCTTTCCCTATCTGGGTAGACCCGTTCTATCTGATATCCTGATTTAACCGTATACTTCCCATTATTTGTGAAATGCCAGCCATTCATGTCTACCATCTGGGTTCTACTCAGTGGTATGCTTTCTATGATTTTCATATCTTGGGGATCCATCAAAGCCCGAAGTGCCTGGGAGTTCCAGGTTCGCGAAGTAGAATCAATAAGAGAATCCACTGTAAGGTCTGGGTATAAATTGTGTTGATTTTTATTTGCTGGTCTCGGGCGAGTGGTTGGAAGCCATGGGTCGTTCCATACAGATATAGATGATCCTGATCCCACCCGTTAAACTAGTCCTTTGCTAACCAGAGATCTAGCAGAAACAATACTCCGCCAGCCATATGACGGAGAATATGAACGAATCGGTTCCAGGGGTGAGGCGTTCTTGTAATACCGACCTTTAAAAACTCGAGCAAATAAAGTATTTGGCCTCTCTATCAGGCGCCATAACTGTTTACCAAGCATCGCTGTATTGAAATCAGTGATATCTTTAAATCCTAAACCTCTATCCTCCTTATTTGTATACACTTTATCCCATGATTTCCAGTGCATGCCTCTTGTGCTTCCCTCTGGACTCCACCAGAATTGTGCAACCGCGCTTGTCAGTTTTTTTTGCAGTTGCCTTAGGTAAACGATAGCAAGACATGACATGATTTGGTAATGCCGTAACCACTGATTTTATAATTACTTCGTTTCCTCTTTTTGTGAAAAATTTAAAAGTCCAGCCATTAACTCTATTGTTTAGCCGATCTTGCACGAAGCTAAAGACTTGTATTTTGGATCCCCCAGATTTTCTAGAAGACCTAGATAAGATTTTACGCCTCCAATATTCTGGATTTCTAAAATATCTCGTAATTCCTGTTTAAAAGATTCCTCAATTTTGTGTCCAAATTGAATGAAAGACTTTTCAAAATTTATAAGTTGACCGGATACAACCTCATATTCTTTCAAAATCCTGAGAATAATTTGACACTCTTCCTTTTGAGCCTTACAAAAGAAAAGACTATCGTCCGCAAATAACAATGAGATATCGATGGACATGCTCTAGCTACCTTCATACCCGTTAAGTGTCGTTCTCTCTCCGCCTTTTTAATATTTTCAATCAAAGCCTCAGTACACAAAATAAATAAATAAGGGGACAAAGGTTCCCCTTGTCGTAAGCCCCTATGAGGAATAATAAGACCCCGAGGTTGACCATTTAATAGAACCCAATATTTTACCGATGATATACACTCCATCATTAAAGTAATCCAATGAAAATCAAAACCCATCTTCTGTAGCAGAGCCTTGATAAAACCTCATTCCACACTATCATACGCTTTACTCATGTCTGTTTTAATCGCCATATATTTTCTTTGACAAGCCTTATTAGTCTGTAGTCCATGAAACATTTCCTGAGCTATGAGGATATTATCCGAAATCAAACATCCCGGCACAAAAGCCGATTGAGTTTCTGAAATGAGGGTAGGTAGACAGATTTTCAACCTTCGACATAAAACTTTCGAGATAATTTTATACCCAACATTACATAGACTAATAGGCCTCAGTTCCGTCATCCTTGTAGGTCTCTATGTCTTTGGGATCATACAGATATTTGTAATATTTAACCTTGGATCCATTTGTCCCGTAACCAAAAAATTATTTACCATATCCACCAAATCTTTCTTAATAATGTGCCAGACATGTTGAAAGAAAAGAGTTGTCATGCCGTCTGGTCCTGGTGCCTTCTCTGGGTGCATCATAAATAAAGCTTCTCTGACCTCATCTTCCGTCGCTAACCTCAACAATCGTTGATTCATCTGAGTAATGTCTGGTGTTACCTCTATGAGGAAATCATCAAACTCCATTGGTGAAGTAGTAGTAAAGAGCTCCTCAAAATAGTCTACTGCTACCTTTTCCGCACCAATATCCTCCGTAATCCAATTTCCTGCAGCATCATGGAGACCTACAATCCTATTACGGACCCGTCTTTGTTTGGTTAAGGCGTGGTAGAACTTTGTATTAAGATCCCCCGATGAGTACCACATATTTCTGCTTTTGTGGTGCCAATACTCTTCCTCGTCTTTATATGCTTCTTGTAGCTTCCTAGACACCTCCAAAATATCCTCCTGAGATCTAGTGTTATCCATTTGTACCTCCTCAAGGGCTTTTTGTAGCTCATTTATTTTTTCCTTTCCATATGGTGGATTATTTTTCCGCCATGTAGCAATTTCATGTCTACAGTTACTTATTTTTTCCACTATCCCCCTTTCTCTTCCGTTACTGTTATCTGACCAGCCCATTGAAATTGATTCCAGAAGACCTTCTTGACCAATCCATCTTTTATCGAATCGAAATTGTCCTTTCCTCCTGGGGACCTTATCCTCTAGATAAGCCACCACTGGGCGATGATCAGATGCCACCATCCTTAAATATTATGTATAAGAACATGGAAACAAAGTATGCCATTCCTCATTTGCTAAAGCTCAATCAAGACGACACCTTATCGTCACTACCCCTTTTCCTTTTCCTCGCCTCCCTTGCAATGACATTTTATTTTTCCTAGTCGGAGATTCCAATAAACCACTATTCCTGATCATAATGTTGAAGGAAATAAATGAATCCGCGCTTCGCAGGGCTCCCCCATCCTTCTCATGATTTCCAGTGATCTCATTTAAATCACCAATAATAAACCAGGGGTCGGATCGAGAAAGCCCATATCTAGTCAAACGTTCCCATACTCGTTCCCTTGATTTTGGAACTGGATCTCCATACACAAACGTAAGATAAACCGTTTTTCCAAGAGCCACCGCTTCCACATCAATCATTCTATTACTAGAGTATAAAACCTGAACCTGATACTCACTATTGTAAAAAAGCGCTAAACCACCGCTCCTTCCCACTGGGTCTACTGTAACCAAATTATCAAATCCAAAATGTGTTTGAAACCCTTGAACGAACTTTGAATCTTGCTTTGTTTCAGATAAAAATAAAAAATACGGTTTATGTTTATGCCAAATCTCCCTTAGATAACTTATGGTCCACTTGCTTCCAATACCTAAACAATTCCAACTTAGAACTCTCATATTAAAAAAATAGATAAAAAAACTCCCAAGAGGTGGCTAATTTGGGATTAAAGATACCCTGAAGACCCATCCACCAAATTACCATAAAACCAAAGTTCAATATAATTTCCAAACCCATGATAATCCCTTGATTATCACCATTCAATAGTAAGTCTTTAGTGGCCATACTCTCCTTGCAAAGACTCTCGTACCTTTGTGCCATAACAACATTAACAGAATAAGAGCAACACTCTTTTCCCGACATAAATAATATAAGCATTATCTGTCCGTAGTCGTGATGTGTTAGTATTGTGGAACTTTTTTCTAATGCCATTGTCAAACCAAAATAAACCCAAATACTAAGTGTTCCCTGAAATAAATAAAAACCACGAGAGAGTCTCTTGTGAACTATCCCAACACGCCTCATCCAATCGCAAACTACCTGCGATAGAAAACTTCCATTGTGACACCAACAGTCCAAATGTAACGATAAGATCAGCCGGTTTACACACCCTTGTCCTCCATATCCAAGTTGCAACTGCCTTTGGTTTGATGAGACCAAAGACATAATCTGCTGAAAGTGGTCTCCTCGAGACACAATAATACTCCAATATACCTGATAATAACCAAAATACCAATGCCTTTCCTTCCAACTTAAGAAGTACCAATGTATCATAAAGTATTTCCATTCCATTTCAACCAGACCCATAGATAAATACAATAAACGCAAAAAAACACCAAATTTATTCCAAGAGAAGACCTGATAATCCAGACATGCAATTACTAAGTGCCCAACGATAGTCCACGTGTTATTGCAATTACAAAAGAATAACAAGATTTTTCCTTGTTTATGGCATAATGAGGCCAAAAATAAAACATGCTCATCCTCTGAAGACCCATCTTTAAACCACTTCAAATATCTTCCCTTGACCAACCAAACCAATTGACTCAGCTGATAGTTTCCTCTAACCATCTGCTTCATTGTAAATAAAAACCAGGACCACAACCATCCACAAAAACCAAGATTATTCCTAGATAGAAGCATGTTATAAGAAGAAAATAAATCATACATCAAAAACATACTTGTAGAATATCTGTTCTCAACTGAAGGCATCAGAACAAAACTTTTCACCTCATATATCAGACAGATATCCTACTCAGAACATGATTCTTAAAGAAATCTAACAGAAGCAAACCCAAGACCTGTGATGTGATAATTATGAAACTAAACTCAGAGGAAAATCCATTCTCTGTGTACATCAACCATACTGTAACTTTTGACATAATGAAAAAACACCATAATAACCAAATTTATTCCAAGACAAGATCTCATAGAACAATCTGGCAGACCATAATGAAAATCTAGAGAACCAAAGAGCCACAAGAACAAAGCAAAAATCATTGCAATCACCATTATGAACAGATCGTTGATTACTTACTCTAATCACCAAGTAAATCCCATCAGATTTCTTAATGAAAAGAGTGGAGTTGGTACCTTGTAATCACCAAATGAAGACCATAGATTCCATAGATCAATACTATCCACTAGTCGCGAGAAACCCCAGCCCCTATCAATCACGATCTTTACGTTAATTCCATAAAACCCTCGAAGAAGATCTTCCTTTCCTTCCCTTTGCTCTGTAGCCCATCAAGATCTGTTAGATCCTGCGCATCTCTAACCCTTTGTCTCCCCGGATCCCACCCTCGAAAACCCATCGAACCCTAGGACCGCGTCGCCTTCGCCATCGCTCGTCGCCTTTCCGTTTTTTTTTTTTGTGGAATATAAACCGAGAAACATCTATTCTATTAAAACAAAGTCGCAACTTCATTTTTTTTTTTGTGTAATATTTAAATTGGACCATTATTTAAACTGGAGAAGGAATCAAGAAGGGTGTCGAAGAGAGCTTGTCCTCTAGTGTTCGAGCACCGTCTTCACGAGATTAGCGCTCTTGGCCACGAAGCAGCGCCTCAACTGCCTTGTCAGCGCCGTGAAACATGTTCGTTTAGAGTTGTAGATGAGAGTCTAGGAGGACAGATAGAGCAAGACGAGGTATGTTTCTAAACGTTATTTATAGATTTTACAAGACTCGGGTTGCGTTTCATTAGTGTCATAAAAATAAACTATTTAATTACATTTGGTAGCGGAGGTTTTTGAATGTTTCGTTATTAGTATATCCTCAACTTAAGTACCGACTTTGTAAAATAAAAATTGACTAAACGAGACAAAAGAAAGCGACCCCACCAAACCTTTGATTCCTTTAGTAAACTTTTGACGGTACTTAAAAGTCTAACATGCTGGCTTCTATTACATAAAAGTAACTGTGCAGTTACAAAAAAAAAAAAAACTATATACTGTACATAGTATTAATATAATTATTTAGTTTGGTTGGTCGGCTCAGATTCAGTTTTACAAAGCTATGGATCATCCAAATCCAAGAAGACCTAATAAAAAATTGTTACTTAGGGGAATTGGATTTTTTTCACCAATGTAAAGCCTGAATTGGTACCAAAGCTATATTTTAATTTTGGTCTTTCTCTTTTAATAATATAAAATAGATATACAAAAGTTAGTATTTTTATATATATATATATAACTAAGCGGCTGAACACGGTACGTATAAAGTTGAAGCGGACTCGATACATATAGGAAACTATATACAAAAACAGTTGGATATTCGGAAGATGGAGAAGGTTAATCCCAACAAGAAAAGCGAAAATGAGATATAAAGTTCTTTTATTTTACCATGCATAGTAAAGTTTCAAATACAGGCACCCAACATTATTGTAAAAAAACTAAGAATTTCATTGCAAAGTCCACAACTCTTCTCCTATTCTCCAGATTTGAACGGTTCCTTAAAAGATTTGGCATCAACTGGCCTCGAACGAGGAGGAGCGAAAGCGCCGCGGAGTTTCAGAACTTCAGCGCGTCGAATCATGTCAGGTTTTGCGAGTAGGTCCCACTCCTGCAAAAGAAATCAGTCTTAGATGGGCATCAAAAAAGTAACTTGTTATGAATATATGAGATGGATATGATTTAAACACATTACCTCTGAGCGACCAAGCTGCATGTTAGCAGGATTGGTGCGATCAATTTTGTTTTTCCTTGCGAACCTGTCCCACTCCTGCTTGAACAACCAGAGTGAGTTATAAGACAATGAAAAACGTTATTAACAAATGCAGCAGAGAAATACTTACAAAATAAGCATGTGTTTCACTCTTGAGGTGGTTTGTGAAATCTTCTAAGATTGGGGCATCAAAATAGCATACTGAACAAGACCAGGGATATCCACCCGTTCCATGAAAAATAAGTCTTGATGTTGTCACCAGTTTATTATCGGCATCTGTGAAAACCAAATAGAAAAAGTTTTAAAGTAATTCAGAAACAATTTTGGTTTTTATTTCAAAAAGAGAGAGAGAAAGAGGAGAAACACCTGACAGTAAAGTTTCCCAGAAACAGAGTTTAGGCAGAGAGGGTGGAGCTGGGTTTGGCTGAGGATAAGTAGGAAGAATTATGTATCCTTCCTCTTCAAGGCCAGAAAATGTAGAAGCTAAATGTTCCAGTTCCTCATGAACGGTTATGACCATTATAGTAGCCGGAGGAGGATTCCTACTGGCCCACTGATACAAATCCGTTTGAACTCCTGTTTCAGAAAAGGATGGCATGCTGAATCCAAACCCTTAAAAAGTAAAAAGAGAGAGAGAGAAGAAAGAAGATTAACCGTGAGCATGTTTAAGAGAGATTCCAGTGGAAGAAAGCTTCCTCATGACGTCTTCACCAGGGATCTCTGTTAGGTTGTTGCTGATGGCAGTGATGGAGAGAGGACCATAGGGGCGATCGCGTCTTAACTTCTCCAGCGCCGTTTGTATTCTCGGAACCACCTGGAGAGGATCATGACCATCAGGAATCGGGCAGTTGCTGATGTTCCATATCACCAACGCGTTCTCCTCCTCATGCTGCTCCCTCGCCATGTTCTTGTTTTTGTTCATTTTCCCTACAAAATCAAAATTCATATTCACAAAAAAAAATCAAATCGCGGCTGATCTATACTGACTCAAGTTGTTGAATCAAGATCACCCACCTCGAATGTGAAACGTTTCGTTAGGTAGGGCAAACTATGGAGCGAGCGATGGATGAGACCGAGGTAAAAGGGAACTAACTAGCTTCACCTTATATACAAAATGTTAGATTGGTTTATATGGGCCGATGGGCTTTCCCCATCTTTTCAACCAACAATCAAGGGCGAGGACTTACTACCATTCCAAACCTAACTGAGAGCCAACAACCTTTCCACGTTCATCTTCAAGTCTTCCACCGACCAAAAGGATTAGTATGGATTTGGGCTCAAGTTGATGATTGTAATGATATGGGCCCAATCCTACTCGAAGCCCAATAGCAAAATAATCCCCTTTTTTTTCCGCACCTTCTGCTTCGGTCTGTGTTTTTCCAATAGCCTTTGAAGAACTGATATAATCCTAATATATACAAAAGGATTAGGTCAGAGTTTTTGACTAGGGGTGGGCAAAAAACCCGAATCAAACCGAGTCAA
>NC_027755.1:28576658-28602484 GCF_000695525.1 Brassica oleracea var. oleracea | reverse complement strand
TAACACTCACTTATGGGACTTTCAGAAGTTGGAGAACCTATTTTACAGACAGGATATTGAGCTGATTTAAAAGAAAAAGCCAGTTATTTCTTCACCGGATTTCTACTTCTGGAACCATTCGCGCTCTGGAGAGTATTATGTAAAGTCTAGATATTGGTTTGCAGAAAAGAATTCTAGAAAAGAGGCTTTAGTTTCATGACAAGCCCGACCTTCACTAAGTGGTATTAAGCAATGCATATGGACTCTTAAAACTGCACCAAAAATTAAGATTTTTCTTTGGAAAGTCATTAGCGGTGCCATCCTTGTTGTTGATCATCTCGTCGAAAGAGGAATGAAGGTTGACACTCAATGCCAAATTTGTGGTTTGGAGGGAAAATCAATGAATCATGTCCTTTTTACTTGTACTATTGTAAGGCAGTCATGGGCTCTATGTAACTTTCCTATTCCAGAGAATGGTTTTGACCCCTTCTCCATCTACTCCAACATTTACTACGTTCTACAGATGGGGAAAAATCAAAGTTGTCCTTATAATATCAGAAGGAGTGGCCCTTGGATTATGTGGTCAATATGGAAGAATAGAAATTGTCTTCTCTTCAATGGAAGTTTATCAGTGGGATCAACCATTACGAGATCAATCTTTGTAGAGATAGATCACTGGTTTTTAGTTAAAGATTTAGAAGACCAAGAGCGTGCAACTGATCTAGAAAGAAAGAAAAGAATTATTTTTGGCTGGAAACCACCACATGTTACTTGGTTGAAATGTGACATTGGTTATGTTTGGGACAAAAATCGATTTGAATGTGAAGCGTCTTGGATTCTTAGGAATTCAGATGGAAAAGTGTTACTTCGTGGAAGAAGGTCTTTCAACAATATTCTCAGCAAGACAGAATATTCTTTTGAAAGTTGGAGCTGGGCAATTAAAAATATGAAATCCCTCCACTTTGATAACATTATCTTCTCTAGTGAAGATCATACTCTAGTAGGAGCTTTATCCAAACCTGCTGTTTGGCCCGCTTTAAAGTTCTACTATCTGAAACTCTCTTCTTTGCTTAATAATTGTTTGTCTTGGCGAGTAGAATCGCAGTCACGCCAGGCCCTTAATGTGGCTTTTCGTATTGCTAAATATTGTTGTTAAGGAAAATATGTTTCAATCAGGGGCGGACCCACGTGTAGTGATGTGGGGTCACTTGACACCACAAAAACAATAAAACCTAAAATTTTAAGCTATGTACATTAGTTGACACTGATAGTTTTGGTTGAAAAAGTAGTAAATGAACCCACAAACCCGGGTTCAACTCCCTTAATGACCTTTATTTTTTTATTTTTTATATTTATGACCGTTGGTTTCGCCGTTGGTTTCAATCCTACATTGCTAGAGGTTTTCCTGATTGCCTTAGGGATCTTTTTATTTAGGAATCCTCTGTTTTCTTTGTGTTCTTTGGATCACCGTTGATCCCTCTCTGTACTTTGAATGTATGTTCTTTGGGTATTATAATGAAAGTGTTTAAAAAATATATATATAAAAAAGGAAGAAGAATCTCCCCTAAGAAGAAAACAAAAATCAAAACAAGTAAATGAAATATAATGGTAACTAGTAGACGTAGACCGACCTTGGGGATGAAATACTTGTTTAGAACCTCAAATTTTAGGGTTTCATATAATAGCCCTAAAAATTTGTATTTTTTCTTATAGAAAAACTCGCTTTTACATAAATATCTCTTATAGTCAAGACCGGATCTGGACACGACTACATGAAACATTGGAATTGGTATCCTGAGTTTTTATAAGGTTATATACAGAAGTTGAATCTCCTAAAACTATGGAAAAAAAATTATAAGAAATATTTTTTAGTTTCCGAGTTTTTAAGCTCTGCTTACAGTCAAACTATATTTAAATATCTTTTAAAAAAAAAGTATCAAAATGGAAAAATAGAATAATATGCAATTCCTATAAACAAAATTTTAAAAAAATATAATCCACTTCAGTTTCCTTTTGTTTATAATGGTATGAAGGTGTATTTCTGAAGATATCTCGATTTTATTTGATCGTGATTGTTTTTGCACGTGCGTGGTGTTCGCAAGCTGCTCGGTATTCAGAAGAGCTGGTCGGAGCTCTTTTGTTGGGGTAAACTATATACATAGTATTAATATAATTATTTAGTTTGGTTGGTCGGCTCAGATTCGGTTTTACAAAGCTATGGATCATCCAAATCCAAGAAGACCTAATCAAAAATTGTTACTTAGGGGAATTGGATTTTTTTCACCAATGTAAAGCCTGAATTTGTACCAAAGCTATATTTTAATTTTGGTCTTTCTCTTTTAATAATATAAAATAGATATACAAAAGTTAGTATTTTTATATATATATATATAAAGTTGAAGCGGACTCGATACATATAGGAAACTATATACAAAAACAGTTGGATATTCGGAAGATGGAGAAGGTTAATCCCAACAAGAAAAGCGAAAATGAGATATAAAGTTCTTTTATTTTACCATGCATAGTAAAGTTTCAAATACAGGCACCCAACATTATTGTAAAAAAACTAAGAATTTCATTGCAAAGTCCACAACTCTTCTCCTATTCTCCAGATTTGAACGGTTCCTTAAAAGATTTGGCATCAACTGGCCTCGAACGAGGAGGAGCGAAAGCGCCGCGGAGTTTCATAACTTCAGCGCGTCGCATCATGCCAGCTTTTGCGAGTAGGTCCCACTCCTGCAAAAGAAATCAGTCTTAGACGGGCATCAAAAAAGCAACTTGTTATGAATATATGAGATGGATATGATTTAAACACATTACCTCTGAGCGACCAAGCTGCAAGTTATCAGGGTTGGTGCGATCAACTTTGTTTCTGCTTGCGACCCTGTCCCACACCTAATTGACAACCAAGAGTGGTAAATATCAGAATGAAAAACGTTATTGACAAATTCAGCAGTGAAATACTTACAAAATAAGCATGTGTTTCACTCTTGAGGTGGTTTGTGAAATCTTCTAAGATTGGGGCATCAAAATAGCATACTGAACAAGACCAGGGATATCCACCCGTTCCATGAAAAATAAGTCTTGATGTTGTCACCAGTTTATTATCGGCATCTGTGAAAACCAAAACCAAAATAAAAGGGGTTGAATTCACTTTAAAGATTCTAAAGGATCTAATTCCACAGTTATAATAAATTCTGTAAAATCTAGTTCAACAATTTTGTTTCACGTTTTAGAAACTGCAATTACAAATCGACCCGACTGAAATCAAATACAACTTGATCCGATCTAACTAAATAATAAACAGAAAACTCAAGGATGAACTACTAATAAAATTTTTTAACCCTCGTGAATCAATTGTGTGACTTTGGTTAGGTACAGTAGAGAAAGGAATTAAAAATTAAAAACGGGTTTATTTGGAACAAGATGACACATGTAAATTATATATTATCAAGATTCTGATTTATAAGAATCACACAATTTTGAACCTTATTGGTACACAGCTAGGACTACTGAACCCAAAATCATTTGGAAAAGTTAGAAGAAAGGAGGGAGAGAGAGAGGAGAAACACCTGACAGTAAAGTTTCCCAGAAACAGAGTTTAGGAGGCAGAGAGGGTGGAGCTGGGTTTGGCTGAGGATAAGTAGGAAGAATTCGGTATCCTTTCACTTCAAGGCCAGAAAATGTAGAAGCTAAATGTTCCAGTTCCTCATGAACGGTTATGACC
Organism: Brassica oleracea var. oleracea; assembly: GCF_000695525.1. Classification (NCBI taxonomy): domain Eukaryota; kingdom Viridiplantae; phylum Streptophyta; class Magnoliopsida; order Brassicales; family Brassicaceae; genus Brassica; species Brassica oleracea. Next base: position 28,598,778 of record NC_027755.1, on the reverse strand, counting down.
ATTATAGTAGCCGGAGGAGGATTCCTACGGGACCACTGATACAAATCCGTGTGAACCCCTGTTTCAGAAAAGGAAGGCAATGCTGAATCCAAACACTAACTTAAAAAAAAAAAATCTAAAAATGTAAAAAGAGAGAGAGAAGAAAGAAGATTAACGGTTAGCATGTTTAAGAGAGATTCCAGTGGAAGAAAGCTTCCTCATGGCGTCTTCACCAGGGATCTCTGTTAGGTTGTCGCTAATGGCAGTGATGGAGAGAGGACCATAGGGGCGATCGCGTCTTAACTTCTCCAGCGCCGTTTGTATTCTCGGAACCACCTGGAGAGGATCATGACCATCAGGAATCGGGCAGTTGCTGATGTTCCATATCACCAACGCGTTCTCCTCCTCATGCTGCTCCCTCGCCATGTTCTTGTTTTTGTTCATTTTCCCTACAAAATCAAAATTCATATTCACAAAAAAAAATCAAATCGCGGCTGATCTATACTGACTCAAGTTGTTGAATCAAGATCACCCACCTCGAATGTGAAACGTTTCGTTAGGTAGGGCAAACTATGGAGCGAGCGATGGATGAGACCGAGGTAAAAGGGAACTAACTAGCTTCACCTTATATACAAAATGTTAGATTGGTTTATATGGGCCGATGGGCTTTCCCCATCTTTTCAACCAACAATCAAGGGCGAGGACTTACTACCATTCCAAACCTAACTGAGAGCCAACAACCTTTCCACGTTCATCTTCAAGTCTTCCACCGACCAAAAGGATTAGTATGGATTTGGGCTCAAGTTGATGATTGTAATGATATGGGCCCAATCCTACTCGAAGCCCAATAGCAAAATAATCCCCTTTTTTTTCCGCACCTTCTGCTTCGGTCTGTGTTTTTCCAATAGCCTTTGAAGAACTGATATAATCCTAATATATACAAAAGGATTAGGTCAGAGTTTTTGACTAGGGGTGGGCAAAAAACCCGAATCAAACCGAGTCAAACCGAACCAACCAAACCGAAATCGACTCAAACCATTCGGTTAAAAATTTCCCCAACCCGAATGGTTCAGTTCAGTTCGGTTTAAAACCGAACCGAACCAAGAAACCGATGTGTTAATTATTTAAATTACAAATATTAGTAATAATACCAATATACTAAAATTGTAATAATAAACTATGTATTTTCTATTTTTATTCAGTAACTTATAAATCATCAAAATATTTGATTTAAAAAAAATAGAAAAGTTTGTATTCTTATATATGTAAATGTGGATGTTAAATCTAAACCTAAAACCTAAAGCAAATTTTATTAAAAACAAAAAATCTTTTCCACAGCGTCACATAGAAGATGATTCATTGCAGGATTTTTTATAATGATATAAGAGACATTACTAATGATGTTGGTTTTTTTTTACTTTAGTTAACTTTCATTTGTTTTAATACTTATATAATTTTTGTGACTTTTTTAAAAGTTTTTGTTTCAGTTTTATATTTAATTTAGTTCACATAGTTTATGTTTACATAATTTATCTTTAAGAAAATTAAGCTAAGAAGAATCTAATTAAGCCGATCCAAAATACAAACCGAACCGAACCGAATACAAACCGAGCGGAATACAAACCAAACCGAATATAAACCGAACCGAACACAAACCAAACCAAACTAACTATTGCTTAATTCAATTAGAAAAATACTAGAACCTGACTAACCAAACCGAACCGAACCCGAATAAAGGTAAAAACAAAAATAAATAACTTGTAAATATTAAAACTATAAGAAATTACCTAATAGTGAGTCGCCTCTCACTCAGCAGTTGTTATAGTCATTTAGCTTGACTTTGGAGGTTGTTTGTGGCTAGTAATGATCAAAGTGACCACTTGGTTGTATGCAAGTGTCAACTTCATCTTCGCTCATCTGGAACCAAGTGACAATGAAGCTTCTAATGGCTTCATCTCCCCTAGTCCATTGATTCTTTAATCTTTCTCTAGCAACCTCACCAGCATGCATCCTATGCTGAAGATTTCCAATATTGTGCTGTTGCATTTCAAGTCTGGCATATGTTGATTCTGTGATGTCCTTCAGCTCTTGGTAGACATCTTCTTCCAGCAAGTCTTGAGAGAACGTGATCTCACCAAGCTTATCATGTAAAGCCTTCACGGTTACCATCTTGTTTCATGATATGGTATAACCGTTGTCGATCGATGGGTGTGTCTGTCTGTCGATCAACGGTGACGATTATGCTTGAGAATCGAGTTGTCTCTGAATCGTGTCCATCTCATGTTGCAAAGCATCCAGGAGTGTGGTCAAGAAATCTACACCATTACATAGTGGGTATTAAAAACCATCAAGCCGATAGGTGAATGATTGCAGCCTATCTTCGAATGATGCGAGTCGAGATCGATGTTTGGATGTGAGCGTCGATCGATGGTTGAGCGTGAGCGGCGATCGATTTTGATCTTCATGTGCCGACTGCATGTTGTTTCTAAAGCATGGCTATGTCTTGCTTCATCTCATATGTGTGTGTGGTCAACCAGCTAATATTGTTGTCAAACGAGTAGTAGACGTCATCGAGCCTCTTTGAATGATAATCATTTGAAGTTTTGATAGCTCTATAGATCTCTGCTACTAACTTATCAATCTTTGCGTTGTTGTAGCTGTTCTGCTCTTACACGGTCGGTATGGGTACATCTGTGTTCTCCCAATGAAGTTTCCACTTCCTGTTCTTATGATGTGTGCTTCATCTGGATCCGAAGTGACCCTCGATCGATGGTGCAGCTGCGTCGTCGATCGATGGTGGATCCTCTGATTTGTTCTTCGGATTGAAGAAGTTACTGGATCCATTCATGGCAATGATTTCAGCTATGTCTTCCTTGGATATGTGAAGAATGCGTTCATCCATTGCTCCTGCTTGGCCTTCTGGATCCCTGAAAATACCAAATTCATATGGAGTTAGATAACCATAATATGTATTATCTTTAACATGTAACTTGGAATCTGGTGTGTGATGAGCGTTGATCGATGGCTGGATGTCGCTGTCGATCGATGTTGTCGTCGCATCTGCAAACGACGTATGGAGAAGTCCTCTATCATCCATGGCAAGACCACGATACTCTACATTTTTCTCTCTATGGTAGTCCTCGTCATACTCATCAGATTGTACTCAGGTAATTCATTGTTTACTGCAAAGCTCTCATGATGGCTCTCGTCTGCCCAACTGCCAATAGAATAGTCACTTTGTCTACTGATCGTTTCACCGTGATGGTAATCAATCGATTTCTGTGGCTGGGTACTAACTGCAATACTCGGATAGTAGTGTTCTGGCAAAGTGAAAGTCTCATTCGTAGGACTGCTGTCGATCGATTCTTCGGGATGTTTGTCGATCGATGGATGAATGGCGATGTCAATCGATGGTGGAGTTCAGCTATCGATTGATCCTGAATACTTTATCTCAAATTCATCCTCAAAATCGAAGTGGCATGCTGCAGTGAATCCGGTGTTAACTCCAGTGTTGGAGGTCTGTGGCTTCACAACTCTGACTGGATCATAGTAAACATCAGGATTTATTAGTGTTAGACACAACTGATTAGTCTGCATGTTGCAAACTGCTCCTACAGTAGACATGAAAGCTCTCTCAAGTAGTACATAATGATTCTTGTTCTGCTTGTTTTCCAGGACATGGAAGTCAACTGGAACTAGTGTATTGCCAATCTGCACCTCAAGGTCTCTGATGATTCTTCCCGAGTTTCTCGTAGAATGATCCACAAAAGTGAATGAATCATCCAAAGGCTCTATCTTCAGACCCAGATGGTCTGCCATTACCCTGGGTAGTATGATGACTGATGAACATGTGCACACAGCGCACATGGAAACTCAATGCTCTTAACTAAACATGCCACTGCACATTTCCCAGGATCACTCTTCTTCTTCTTCTTCAGTGTAATAATCTACTTCATCTTCTTTCTGATCTGATTGAAGATCATATGTATGCCTTGCTCAGTTTTCTTGGTCTCTCTGAAGAACATGCACAACATGTAGGTAAAGTAATCCTCCTCAAATGGCTTGTCCAAGGGTATTCTGACAACTCTTTTGGTGAAGATATCCATCTCCTTCTCATTAACTCCTCTTTTTATATGCTTAGGAACCTTTTCTTTCCTTCTCCTCAAGGTTCTATTCTCAGAAATCTGATCAACTTGCATAGACTTTGGTGCATCATCAGAATGTTAATCGAAGTTGTCTGCAACGTGTTCTGAAGGTTGAGATGAGTTTCAGATTGCATTCAGGCGTGTTACAACTACCTTTGGTAGCTGCATTCGGTTGGTCATAGGTGGTCGTCGATCAACGCTAGGTGAGTTGTGTCGATCGTCCATCGAGTCTAGCTGTTGATCGGCGGCTACCTCTTGGTGTCAATCGATGTCTGACTTCTTGATGCGTAAGGGTTTGGGTGGATGAGGGTGTTTAGCTGTGAACTCCTAGGGAATTAGAATCCTTACTGTCGCGCATGATGCAATTTCCTATGTCGATCGATGTGTTGTAGGTGATATCGATCCTATTTTGTCTCCATCAGTTGATATTTATCTCTTGGTGTCGGTCGACACCAGTGTGAGCCACCGAAACTCATGGAGCTTTGGACTTGGAAGTCTCCTTCCTGAAGCTTCTCTTCCTTAACCACTTGCTAGAAATAATCATTTATGATTGCACTCACGTGGTGCTTCAGTGTTTCATCTCTCATACTCTGAATGAATGTTTCATGCCTTCTAATATTGTTTGACGTCAAGATTACCTCAATTTCTACCCTTTTTAATCTTGCATTCACAGTTTCGATCTTTGAGCTCAGGTCTGCATAAACATCATCTATTTTGCCATTGAAGTTCACCATCAACTTCTGTTGACTCTCAAGGACCTGATCAAGCATCACTTCAATCCTGCTTTCATCAGTTTCCGGAGGTGGCTACTGATAAGATGAGTTGTTGAATTTTTTGATGGAATCTACATGTCTAAAATCATTCTTGGATCTTCTGGTATCTGTTGTTTCTGCATTCCTTCTGAGGCTGTTCTGATTCTTGAGAAGTTTGTAGACACTATCCATCTTAACCTTCACTGCATCCATCTTTTCTCTCCAAAGAGCAGCATCTGATTCCCTTCTTTTAAAATCAGTGGCAATGCTACTGCTGCATGACGCGATGTTCTCAATAAGCCGTTCTGCCTCCTCCGGATTTCTATTGTGAAAATTTCCACCACTAGCTGAGTTCAAAGCCATCTGGTATGATCACGCGACGCCTCTATAGAAAGTGATGAGCAGCTGCACTTCATTGAATCCATGGCGTGGGCAGTCATGATATGACTTGAATCTGATCCAGCAGTTTCTAAATGACTCTGTAGGCTCCTGTGTAAATGTAGCAATATTGCTCCTCAAGTTTTCAGTGCGTTCCTCATCAAAGAAGTAACACAAGAATGTGTTCTTGGCGTTGGCTCCGGATGTAAGAGATTCTGGTGGTAACTGCATGAGCCATTATGAAGCCTCTCAAGCAAGTGAGTATTTGAAGAGCTTGCAAAAGAGGTAGCCCTCAGGGACTCCTTTGGCTTTGATTGTAGTCACTAGATCCTCGAACCTCTCCAGATGGTCTATAGGATGCTCGTGTGATAACCCACAGTAGGTTGTCTGTCCCACAAATGTGAAATACTAAGGCTTCAACTCAAAGTCTTGCCTCTGGATGGCAGATATGTTCTCGTAGTACTGTCTGGCATGTTGTAATCAGCTAATGTCCTCAGTTTAGCAGCCTCGTCTACAGCTTGAGCAGCTGCAATATCAGCATCAGTATCAGGGATTATAGCCTCCTGATCATCTATCTTCTGACATGTTGCATTACGCAGATGACCCTCCTGGTCATGCAGGTTTCCAGTCGCGTCCTGAATTAGAACTAGTGTCGCAACCATGTTTCGCGGCTCTGTATCGATCTATGTCTGAGGTGGAATGTCGATCGATGTCGAGTGGGTATGGGTGGTCGATGGAAGAGTAGTTTCGGTCGACGGTGGAAGGCTAGTGTCAGTCGACGAGTAGGTACTGTTGTCGATCGATATGTTACGTTTTCCTTTGCAGATGGTGCGTTATAGACGTGCAAGATCTAAAAAGAGCAGTGTTTGTTCCATGTTGCTTCTGGTACTGCTAGACATGCACCTGGAAAAATAAAAAAAATATCAGTTTTTGAAAGTAACAAAAACCTGGACTAAACTTGATCTAATGGCGATCGAAACTCCCCGACAACGACACCAAATTTGATATCACTCAAATTACCGTAAGGAGTGATTTACTCTCTCAAATAAGAGGTCGAGTTGTAGCACTTAGGGATCAAATTCACAGGGAGCTAAGACACACAATAGATCTATCTAGTTATGTAGTTAAGCTAGGCAAATATGTTTTAAAGCAGTAAATAGCTGGGGTGAACAAGTAATTGTTCGATTGATAGATTGAGATTTTAAGACAGATCGGTGAGCGTTATACTTAGGGTTTCTATTCAGACAATCATGATCATTATGATATAGATACTAAGCATGTATTGGATATTCTAGAACTCACACAATAAGAATAGTCGATCAACTTCCGTATTTTAGACTATCTATCGCCAGGTCTAGGACCTCAGCTGTCGCTTGTTGGTCCTGAGAAAGTGTCGATCGATTCCAACAACGGAGTGTCGATCGATACACTTTTCAGCCCGTTGATCGATACAAATAATGAGTTGTCGATCGACGTCCTTCCAGGGAGCGTTAGCGCACGGGTTTGACGTGTTCACTAGGTTTAACTAAATCAGCTTCCGCTTGTTTCTAGTAATCCTAGCACAAGTTAAACTAATCAAACAGAGAACCAAGCTTCCGCGTACGCCCTAATATCTATATGCAAGGTCCTAGTTAGCTACTCTAGAACACAAGCATTAAGAACTAACACTTAGAAATTCTATATTTTAGGTTAATCCCTCATGAATATCTGAACCCTAAATCTAACAAAGAAAACAATTCAGACATAGCTAAGCAATTCATAAAATAAGATATAAAAACTGCATAAATAGAATAAAGTAGAAAATTGGAGTTTCAATCACAAATCTCTGGAGAAGTTCTTGGATCTTCTTTCCAAACTTAAAACTCTAAGTATTTTTCTGTGAAAATAAGAAAGTGTGTGTCGTCTAGAACAATGGCAAATCACATAAATATTAGGTTAAAACTCGTCAGAGGTAATATGGTTATTCTTGTGGGAGTTGGGCTTAAAGTCGGCTGGAACCAATATGGCCTATGCGGCCTTCGCCGTCGATCGACAACACAGAGTGTGTGTCGATCGATTATCGTCCTTGATCATCGATTGCTAGGCTGGTCGATGGTCAGTTACGGGTCTTTATCATTTTATCTCCAAAATACACCAAAATCACCACTTTCCTCCAAATAATTCCAAAACCTGAAAACATACTAAAAAGACTCCAAAACAACTAATATTTATTTAAAAACACCTATATACCATGGCTAAAAATGGGTAAAATACATGGTATATCATATAGTAATAAGGACCAATACACCAATTAACAGTTAAACTAGAATGTAACTATATATAAAAATGTTAACACCCTTACTTTGAATTCACCACGCGAGAAGTTCCTTGTCTTCTTAGGCCTTCCTGGTGGGCGTCTTGTATTTGACAGTGAAAGGTTCAGCGCACCAATGGTGTCGGCCTCAGCAGCTGATGTCATGTAATCTCCGGTTGGGTTGATGTTCATGGAGTAAGCAGCAGCCCAAGTGTTACGTGTGAACTTCTCACCGGCGACTAAATAATCAAAATCTACAAGAATAAATAATCAAAACTATGTAAATATGCAAGATATCACTTAATAAGGGTGAGAGTGGTGATTGGTTTTGCTAGGAAGAGAATAAAACTAAGGCAAATCTAAGCTCTGTTCCAGATGAAGAGGGTTCTAGCATGGTCATTCCTGATCCAAAGGCACAAGCTTTTAGGGGGAAAAATCTGAAGTTGCTTTGAAATCTAATTGTAAAGCAAGACAGTGAAAGTTACTAGTGGAACGTAACGAAGGAAGTCTGTTAATAACATTGGGAATGCGATTGAGATGTCAAAAGAGATGAGAGAGAATGAAAGAAACATCAATGTCATTATTAAGTACCAGAGCAAGCTACACTAGAAGCTTGCTTTTCTTTAAGGAATGGTTAAGGAAACTGCATCAGATATTACATGCAAGATTTGAATTATCAGGACTCATCTCAGGGTATACTCTCTGCTATACATCAAAAGATCACATGGGTTGAAAAATCTATGATTCATGTCGTTGGAGGCTCAGACGAAGAGAAATACAAGGCTACTAGAAACCAAAACCAAAGCTTCAGTGAAAGGCATGAACAAGGAAGAGCTTGAAGTCATGCTCTTTCCTCACCAGAGATTGTTAAGGAGCATAACTAAGTCCAACACACTGTCACAAGTAGGGTCATGTTGAGGAGAACAATAGCGCTAGAGTTATTGGCCTCATTTGACAAGGGAAAAGTCAATTAGGGAGTTTAAGTTTTAGAAAAACACCACATTTAATTATTATATCATTTACTTTTATAATAAATATAATCACAAATATATGTTACTAATATCTTAATAAAACCAACAATATAATATATTTAAAGAGAATTTCAAATTTGTTTATTGTTAATATATGATAAATTTAAATATATGTATTCAAGACCAATAATTTAAATATAATTAAATATATCAACTAATTTATAACAATATATTTTAACCTATTAATACAATAATTATTAACAAGATATATAATTATTGTGTAGGCCATTAACTATTTTGTAGGTCATGTCATTAACTATATTTTGTTTCTTCGTATCTTATGTAATCATAATATATGATTATACTAGTGGTATGTCCGCGGTTCGCGCGGATTATTCGATATTGTGCAACATTAAGTGTAATTTGGTTTGATGAATTTGTGGTAGTTTTGAAAATATTTGATGTTGTATTACTGTGATCCATTGGTTGGAGTTCCATGATTTTGTTTCTTACTATTTTTTTTAAGCTTGAGTTTTGTGAGCAAAAAAAAATCTGTAAATTTATTTTTTACTGTTGTTGATTATATGTACAAAATACCGCGAACAAATCTCTCTTCTTCTTTTTTGTTCTTCTGCATTTTGTTTATAACATTTTTTGGATAATCTTTATGTTTACCACTTTGTTGGTATCATTATTTATGATTAACATCACTAAAAAGACATATTTAAAAATATATATTCTTCATTAAGAGGTAAAAAACTCTTATACTTTGCTCTAAATAATAAATTATCATGGCTTGTGTCTCGAGATGAGAAAACGCAGGAATATAAAAAATTCAAAAATAAGCAAAAGCATTCCCAATGTCCTTTTGTGTGAAGTAGGGGCGGGCGTTCGGGTTCGGTTCGGGTATATTCGGGTTTCGGATTTTCGGGGTCAAAGATTTCAGCCCCATTCGGGTATTTCTAAATTTTGGTTCGGGTTCGGTTTGAGTTCAGATAACCCATTAAAATTATTATTTTTTAAATTTTAAAATTCATTATATACTTTAAATTTCTCAAAATCAATAAACAAAATAATATACATACAAATTTGAATAACGTATGTCAAAATACTTAAAATTATCATATAATTTGATTTGGTTTGAATATTTGGATAGATAATCACTAGATATTTCAAGTATTTTTGGTGTTTTGAATATATTTTAGCTATTTTAGATATTTACTTTTGACTATTTGTATATATTTTCAAGTATTTTGGACAATTTAAAAATATCTTATATATTTATATTTTTAATAGACATTAAATCTAAAATATATTTATATAGGGGGTATAGAAATTTATTTCGGATACATTCGGGTACCCAGAATACTTCGGTTCCATTGTAACCATTGTTACCTTTCCATCAACCAGAAGAAGATCAACACCCATCATACTTATCAAAAAAAAAAAAGATCAACACCCATCATGTGGCCTCTTTTCTTGAAATTCTGATCTTCGCAGAAACAAAGAATCTGGGTAACAACACTCTTCCTGCATCGACCAGCTTTGAGGTAGGATAAATCAAGCTGTTGTTTCGGATTGTAACTGTGGTTTTAATAATCTGTAAGGAGCAAAAAGATATTCGTGAAAAATCTCACATCTTATATATATATATATACAATCTATGAGAGAGCTTGATAAGTAGTAAAGACACATTGAAAAGCATGTAGTGGGCATTATTCATTGAAAGTCATTAGTGTAGAAGTTTCTTAAACGCATCAAAGAGGAGGGGAAACGGAACGGAATAGGTTACACAGAAAAATGTTTACAGCCATTTTCAACAATGAGAAAAACCCTAAATAATCATGGGCCAATTTGAGAATGTAATTGTTGGCCCAAAGTGTCACATGTAATACCAGAAGCCCATCAGGACAGAACATTATTTCTTGGCAAAGAGAGGTGGACATATGTCCAAATATGTTCTATGCTCACTGGTGACGTGGCAGGAGGAGAAGTGAGATAAGACTGTTTTATTGTAATAAATATACATAAAATCAAACTAAACTCAAGTACACCTAAAGTGGGCTCAAATCCCTTTTTCTGCTCTCCACCGGAATTTTTCTCCGACCTAGTCCGTTGGTTTTGACTTTATTACTTTCCTCTCTCATCATTGAGTAGAGCTTCCTTACCGGCTTCAAGCAACGGTCTATTTTTGGAATATTAAAACTCCTTTATTTCTGCTCTTTCCTTTTCCAAATATTTTTGAATCCGATCCTTCAGAAAATTTCTCTTTTCCCTCCTTTGCTTGGTCAACAAACTCAATTCTTGATATGATTTCGCAGAAAAAGGTATCTGAATTCAATCGCATTAAAGGTCACCACCAATCACGTGTAATAGATCTTCTCCCCAAAAACGACTTTTCACGGTGGTTCCTCAAGGCTATTGACGAACGTACTGCTCCGATGTCTAAAGAACTATTCTCTGCGATGAAATCCATGACGCTGGAAGACGATGAGCCGATCACACTCCCTGATGAGCCTCGCTTTAGAGTCTTCGATGAGAACTCCCTTAGCCTGCTGGGGAGACTGCTGAATCCTGACTGTCAGTCTATGTCTCGAATGATCGAGGACATGCCAAAACACTGGAGATTGGTTGGTAGAGTTCGTGGTATTGCTCTCTCTAGAGAGAAGTTTCAGTTCATCTTCCAGCGTGAGGAAGATCCACAAACAGTCTTGAATGATCGACCATGGTCTTTCAACTTCTGGACCATGCTCCTCGAACGATGGACAAAATCTCCTCCGAATGACTTTCTCACGAAGTTTGAAGTTTGGATACGCATCAGGAACATACCATGCAATTACTACACCATTGATACCATGTTTGAGATGGCCAAGGCTATTGGAGAGGTCAAGGTGGTAGCTTATGATCCTAAGGTGTCTCAGAAGGCTGATTTTATCCGTGCTCAAGTGGTTTTTGACATATCTAAACCTGCTAGAGAAGAGAAGATCTTTAACCTCTCAGCTGGCAAAAGTGTTGCAATCTCTTATGAGTATGAAAAAATCAGGAAAAAGTGTTTCCATTGCTTTAGACTCACGCATGAGAAAGTGCAATGCCCTTGGCTGAAAAACAAGCACCATAACCATTGCATTCCGGTGAAGGGGTCATCTTTTCAGACTCCACCAATGGATCTCACAAAAGGAAAAAGCAAAGAAGGCGAGACTTTCATACCAAGGCTCTTGGAAGGTCCCCCAGGCTTTCCATCTCTATTCCCGGAGCTGTCTAAAGAGGATCAGCAAAGTGCCATGTTGTACATCTCTCATGCTGACCCTACAGAGCGCCTGGCCAGAATTGAAAGAGTTAAACAAAGTATTAAAGATACTAAGGACCAAAGAGAGCATCAACGCCCCATCATCACTACTGATATCAGCCAAGGGAAAGGGATGGTTTTTCGCTATACTGAGGATGGTGAAACTCTTAAGTCTATCTCATCGTCGGAAGGTGAACAAGCCAGCAAGTTGTGTGCGCCTCTTATTACTCAAGAAACTGAGAGGGTTGAATCTGGCGCTTCTTCTTCACAGTCTCTGTACACGGAGAGTTCTACGGGCCTTAGTATGGGGGCATCCAGTAAGCCTTCTTCTAACTCCGGAACCCACGATGAAAAAACAAACAGAGGAACAGGCCTCCAGCGTGGAAGAGAAGGTTGCGTACAACCACAGTCCCGTCTAAGCTGACACCAGATGACAATCCAGAGGATTCAGGAGATAGTCGTACCGAGAGAAAAGCAACTGACCCTGCTTGTGAAGGATCTAAGAAACAGAACCAAAACCAATGTACTCTGGTGGCTTCCGTATTGAAGCCGCTGCCCCCCCAATGAGCGTACTGAGCTGGAACTGTCAAGGGACAAGAAACATCGAGACAGTTTAACGGATCAGGGAGATGCGCCGGGTGTATTTTCCTGATTTTTTGTTTCTCATGGAGACTAAACAAAAATCTAGTTATTTAGAAAAATTGAAAACAAGTTTGGGTTATGACAAGTTACTTATGGTTGATCCTATTGGTATGAGTGGAGGAATGGCTGTTATGTGGAAACAGAGTTATGTGGTCGACATACTGACTAGCGATAACAGGATCATTGATTTAAAGGTTACACTTGGCTCTTTATCCTTCTTCCTTACGTGTGTCTATGGAGACCCAGTAAGAGGTAGAAGACGAGTGGTATGGGACAGATTGTCAAATATTGGAATGCAACGTGACGAGACGTGGATGCTGATTGGGGACTTTAATGAACTTAAGAGCAATGACAAAAAATTGGGTGGAGCCGTCAGGGAAGAGAGCACTTTTTGGGACTTTAGGAACATGGCAGATACATGCAAGATACAAGAGCACACAAGCCATGGGAATCTTCTTTCTTGGGCGGGGAAGAGAGATAATGCATGCGTACAATGCCGTTTGGACAGAAGCTTCGGCAACGATGAGTGGTTTCGCTTGTTTCCGAGATCAAAAACAGAGCACATAGACATGAGGTCATCCGATCACAGACCCATTAGGCTTAACTTTGCACTGGAAGTGGAAGAGAAGCATAAGGGACACTTTTCTTTGATAAGCGCATGATGGGAAGGAGGGGTGTAGATGAAGCCATAGCTCGCAGCTGTAACCCAGGTGACACGACATCAGCCTCTAGCATCATGGACTATATTGCTCGATGCAGAACGGAGTTGGCCAAGTTGAAGAGATCGGAAAACATGAATTCCAAGACAAAAATAGAGAAACTGAAAGCGGATTTAGAAAAGGAGATAGCGTCTCAATTCCCGAACTTCCAAAGAATGAGGAGGTTAAAACAAGAGCTATCAGTTTCTTTATTGGAAGAGGAAAAATTCTGGAGGCAACAGAGCATAGTGGAATGGTTAAAGGAGGGGGACAGAAACACAGCGTTTTTCCACAATACAGTCAGAGGAAGACGCCTAAAGAACAAGGTCTTAATGCTTCGCGATGTCTTTGGACAAGAAAACTACTCTGAAGGTTCTAAAGGCAATATCGCGGTGGAGTTCTATAGGGACCTCTTTATGAGCTCAAATCCGATGGACATGGAACCTCTGTTTGTAGGATTTCCGGTTAAGGTGACAGAAACTATGAACGAGATGCTTACTAGAGCGGTCACACCAGAAGACATCAGACGTGCAGCATTTGGAGTTAAAGGTGACAGCGCACCTGGTGAGGATGGACTAACAGGTCATTTCTATCAGCGGTACTGGCATATTGTCGGTCCCAAGATTATTTAAGCAGTTCAGGGCTTCTTCCTCACAGCTAGCATGCCTGATGGATGGAACCATACTCAGTTAAGCTTGCTGCCAAAAGTCCCCAACCCATCGGAGATGACTGATATGCGCCCCATCAGTCTATGTTCTGTCCAATATAAGATCATATCTCGTATCTTGTGTGATAGGCTTAAGAAGGTTCTACCAGACATAGTCTCTGATACCTAGGGAGCCTTTGTAGCAGGTCGACTGATAACAGACAACATCATAGTTGCTCATGAGATGATCCATGGACTACGTACCAATAAGAAAGTGGGAGAGACATCTATGGCTATCAAGACTGATATGTCGAAAGCTTATGACAGAGTAGAATGGAACTTTGTGGAGATTTTATTGGAAAAAATGGGATTTGCAAGAGATTGGATCAGATGGGTTATGGCTTGTATAAGTTCAGTCTCCTATGACGTTCTGCTCAACTGTCAGTCCCACAGTTTCATTAGACCAAAAGGAAGAATAAGGCAGGGAGACCTGTTGTCTCCTTTCCTGTTTATTCTTTGTACAGAAGCTTTAGTCAATGTACTAAACCAATCGGAAACACAAGGAAAGCTACATGGCATCAAACTATCGTCGAGTTGTCCAGCAGTTCACCACTTGTTGTTTGCTGATGATAGTCTTCTAATGTGTGATGCTACGGTCTGTGAGAATGAAGAGATCAAAAGCTATCTCAAACTCTATGGTGATGCCTCCGGTCAGGTTATCAACACATCTAAGTCTTCTATCATCTTTGGCTCGGGGATCAGTCAACAACAGAAGACGGAGATTCATGAAGCTCTAGACATCATGAAGGAAGGTGGTGAAGGGACTTATTTGGGGCTTCCAGAATGCTTCAAGGGATCCAAGAAAGACCTTTTCAACTTCATCAAAGAGAGGCTAGAAGGTAGACTTCAAGGTTGGTATACGAAAACACTTTCTATGGGAGCCAAAGAAGTTTTAATCAAGTCTGTCGCTCTTGCTCTGCCTATATATGCAATGTCGGTCTTTCAATTGCCGAAGGAACTCGTCGCGCGGCTTACTAGTGCCATTGTTGAGTACTGGTGGAGCAGCGGTGACAAGAAGAGAAAAATCCCCTGGGTAGCATGGCAGAAACTGTGTAAACCGAAGGATCAAGGGGGTATGGCTTTTCATGACATCGGAAGGTTCAACCAAGCTTTGCTTGGTAAGCAAGCGTGGAGAATATGGAGCCGTCCAAATTCTCTAGTGGCAAGGGTCTTAAAAGGGCGGTACTTCTCTAAAAAATCTTTCCTGGAATGTGGCTCAGGCACTAGACCTTCTTTCGCTTGGCGCAGTATACTACATGAGAGAGAACTACTGAAACAAAGATTATATCGCGCTATAGGGAATGGTGTACAATCCAATGTCTGGGTGGAGAACTGGATAATTGATGGGATCCCTAGCCCACCTATGTACAGAGAGTGCATTGAAAGTCGCAGACCTGCTCGAGGTTAGCACGGGAAGGTGGAACAGAGAGCTAGTCTATGAGACCTTCGCCCCGAGTGATGCAGACCGCATAATGCTGCTGAAGCCATTGATGAATAGAGAGGATTCAATCATCTGGGGTTTCACTAAAAACGGCATCTACATCACACGCAGTGGTTATCACCTGACTGAAACTCTAGTAGCGCTGCAAGCCCCTGACAACTGTGTTATTCCCCCTGTTGAAAAGAAGTTATGGAGCAACATCTGGAAGATCAAAGCCCCGTCTAAGCTTAAGCACTTCTTTTGGAGATCTCTATCAGGTGCTTTAGCGGTTAAAGAGAGACTACAAACCAGAGGGATCCAAATCGATGCGACTTGTCAAAGTTGCGGAGCAGGGACCGAATCTATTTTCCATGTCCTTTTCCTATGCAACAAAGCACAACAGATGTGGGAACTCGCTAATATACCAATACCTCCAGCTGGTTTTTCTGCAAACTCTGTGTTCCTAAACATCTATCACCTAGTAGGAGTTATGAACAACAGCAAACTAGAAATGAGTATTAGACGGGCTGTTCCATGGGTTCTGTGGCAGATTTGGAAAGCCAGGAACTCTTTGGCTTTCAAAAACACATCCTTGTCTCCCAGACAAGCTGTTAGGACGGCCTTTGAGGAGGCGGAACTTTGGTTCTTAGCTAACTCTCCCCAAAGAGATTCCGAACCAACCCCGACCGTCAAGACCTGGATCAAACCGCCTATTGGTACACTCAAATGTAACGTAGGTTCCTCCTGGGTCTGTGATCAGAGAAATTGCGGAGCTGCTTGGATCCTAAGGGATCCCCAAGAACGAACGGTGGCTCATAGCAGAAGATCGTATTCAACAATAAACTCAGGCAAAGAAGCTCACATCACTGCTCTACTTTGGGCGGTTGAGAGCATGCATAACATGAGGCAAAATAACATCATCTTCGAGACCTCAACAGAAGATACAAGAGAGATAATGTTATCTTCATCCGTTTCCCCCAGCCTCCATTACCTTACATCTCAAATCACTGCCTTGCTTCACAAGTTTGAGTACTGGAGTCTTGATCATTCAGCTGATTAACGTAATGTAGCAGCGAACATGATTGCAGGGTCGGTTACAACGGGCCACCGGTACCAATCATACATAGCCTCGCAAGGTCCAGCCTGGCTCTACTCTTTTGGCTCCACTCTTTGTTATCTCGTGAAGCTAGAGGTTGATACCACAACTTTCCTTTGGCACCACGTTTCCAATAAGAGCATTGATTCGTCTCCTTTTGGGTTATGGTGTTCCACTATGGTGCTTACTGGCATTTTATTTCAAATTTTATCTTTTATGCTTTATCTGAGCCTTGTGCTCCGTTTTTCTTTCGGTCTCCTATGATGGAACCAAACAATGAATGTTATGTTTTGATTTCAGTGTTAAAAAAAAATATATATAAAATCGTGTATATAAAGTATGATTTACCTATTAAAAATTATCAATTACCATCATCTGATAGAGGATGGAGCAAATGAGAAAAGACAAGAGCCAAAATGCAAAGGTCCAAATGACCATAGACGTTGGTTGCTCCTACTGCAAAAAAGTTGTTTAGCATCATTATTTTATATTTTGCATTAGTTTTTTTTGCATCACTTAAATAACTCTGAAAATAGCAATGTATATAATTTACATCAATTTATAAATAAAACGTTAAAAATACTAAATATTTATGTATTTAACACATATATGGTTAAATAAGCCATTCTAGTCGAGATTAAAAAAATTCAATTTTTAACTAAATTATTTTAGTCCCCAATTTTTATATTGGAACAAAAAACGAAACCATTTTGACCATATTAGAAATCAACTTTAAATATTATAACTATGGAAGCTGAACAGTTGACTTTTAGCGGGACTGGAATAGTTTGGTAAACGTTATATGAGATTTATTTGTATTTAATTAAAAATTGAGGATTAAAATGACGTGTGTCTGTGAGCTAGTAAAAAAAATACTATGCAGCTAAAAGTTTATGTAACGACCTAGACACCTTGGTTTGGTTTATAATTAATTATGTTCAAGAACCAAAGCTGGTTTAGTTTAATTATTATTACTAAACCACCACTCATCCACCTTTCCTTAAACCTAATCGTGTTACATATATGTATATGTATCCTCTTCTTCATTTGGCCGTCAACATCACAACACAGAGAATGAGAGATGAGCCATGATCTTCTCCTTCATTATTGATTTATCTCCTCCATACTATGTTGGTTTGGAGATTTATTTGCACCGCCGCCACTCGTCATTCATCTCGAACTCTTGTTCGGAGAACAATGTGATTGTCGCAGTTACCGTTAGCAACACCACCGTCGTGATCATCTCACCGGAGGAGGGTCTGAGATCCTTACCGCGCCGGAGCCTTTATCAACCCTCTTCATGGCTGTGATCATAACCGAGAGATATGGAGGAGCTAGACACGATCTACTGCAGCGTTAAACATCAACCACCACGGTCTTCATCACCCCAGCGCCAGACACCACCGAAGATGATAAACATCATCACCGAAGGTGCAGTCATGCTATTAGAAGCCATCGTTGGTGATACGGTTGAAGTTATGATTTGGAACCGAGATGTAGACGTGGAGAAGAGACGGAGCAAGCGCATCATGACACTTCCGGTGCCGTTCTACACTCTCAATAATGGTGAGCCATCGGAGTTGCAGTTCATGTCATCGGAGTCCAAGATCCGACGTCCCAAGCCAAAGCCGTGAAGGTTAATGTGTCTTCCCTGTTGTTTCTTGTGCAAGAAGCAAATTATAACGTAAACCTTATGCTTTTATTATACGGGATATTGTTGGTGGCCCGCTGTTCTCCGGATCGGAGGTGACGGGTGTTACAATTTGGTATCAGAGTCAGGTTCCGTCCCGGCCTCGATCCGGGATGGCGATTAGGGGATTCGGTTTTCTACGTTTTAAAACAAAAAAATATAAAAATAATTTTTATATATATATAAAAAAAAAAATTTGTGAAGTTCTTTTAGTACCATTCTGTCCAGTAATTACTAACTCAATTGTCTCTTTATATGACGATTAGTAAAATCATCGTCATTCATCCTTCGACTAACAGGGTTCTAGCCAGATGTTCAGCAGCAGATGGGTGATGTCTCAGTTTGTCAGTTTTCTCAGGACTTACTAGTTTCTTCGGTCATGATTCCGAGATCATCCAGGAGTGGATATGTAACGTTTCTGCTTCCACCCTCATTCAAGCAATCGTTCCACGAGTTTTTGTTACTAAAGATTATGTGGTGTGACGTATGAGCCATTGATTGGCATGTGTTGTTTTTGTGTCCGAGTATGTTGACTATTTTGGAGGTATGTTCAGTTTGTAAACTCGTGGGGATCGCTTTTGGATTGGGAGTGTGGCAACTTGTGTTGTATTGATATTGGAGTTACGCTTGGTTTTGTTGTTAGTTTTTAGCATTGTTGATCGTTTGAGAGATGTGTCAGTCAAACAACTGGCATGGGACGTGGGAGGTATTTATATTCATCGCAGTGTACCAGTTATGCTCGGAGGACTGATTTGTTTGGGGACTCGTCAGAGATGGAGCTACATTTTTACGATGTCATCCTTGGGATGGATTGGCTGTCACGACATATAGTAGTGTTGGATTGCCTGAGGGCAAGAGTTGATATTGCTGGAGCAGATGAGAGTTTTTTATTGCATGCATGCTACATGCTGAGGAGTTATTGGATAGAGGAGCAGAGGGATTTTTGGCGACCATTTTGATGGTTAAGAATGTTGAGCAGTATGAGTTGTAGGATCTTCCAATTATTGCAGATTATGAGGATGTAATTATGGTCTTTGGAACGACCACCACCATATAGAAGAGACGTTCTTACGATTGAGTTGGGAGCAAAGACAAAACTGGTTTCACGAGTTCTATACCAATTAGCGGCAGCAGAGATGACCGAGCTGAAAGAGCATATGGAAGATTCATCAGACATGGGTTTTTTTAGACTGAGTACTTCACCATGGGGAGCATCATTATTTTTGTAAAGAAGAAAGATGGGAGTTTCAGTCTTCGTATCGACTACATAGACTTGAACATGGTATCCACGTATTGATGAGTTGTTGGATTACCTACAGGAGGTTCATGGTTCTTGAAGGTCGACTTGGCATCACGATACCACCAGATTACGATAGATGACGAGGATGTGCGGAAGACAACCTTCCGTATTATGAACATTATGAGTTTGTGATGATGTCATTTGGGTTGACGAACGCACCGGTAGCATTCACGAAACTTATGAATGACGTTTTTGTGAACACTTGGACAAGTGCGTGATTGTATTCATCGATGACACCCAGATTTATTCTCGGAGTAGAGAGGAGCATATTGAGCATTTGTGGATTGCGTTAGGTAAGCTTGGAGAGAGAAGAAATTTTTTACTAGCTGAGTAAGTGTAGTTCACGGCAGAGGAAAACAAAATTAGATTTTTCGATCATATGGTTTCAGAAGCAGGAGTTGCTAGAGATTCGGAAAAGATTACTATACTTTCAGAGTGGTCGAAGCCGCCTAAGATGTACAGAGATCTGAAGTGTTACTATCGTTGGCCTTGTGAAGAAAAAAAAAGATGTAGCTACTTTGTGTCGCCATGTCAGACTTGTCAGATGGTCAAAACAGAACATCAATTATTTATGGGATTACACAATCTACTTCTTCCAGATTGGAAATGAGATATGTTGATTGTTGGTTTCCTCATTGAACTATAGAAGTCAAGTTTCATGAAGAATAATGTATGATCGATCATGGACCGTCTCACTAAGTTAAACTCGAAAGGGGAGCCTCAGGACTTGTGCTTAGCTCGCGGAAAAAAAAAAATTGAGGAAATCATCTAACGCTGGAATAGTTCATGTACAATAACAGGTATCACTGAAAATATAACTTTAGGAGGCTCTTTATGGAAGATCATTCGCACACATGCTAAACCAAAGTGGGGAAGCATTATGACATATAGCAACCCATAGTTTAAGGGACATTGAAGCAAATAGAAATGCTCAAGAACAACCAAAAAGAAGTTTATGGCAAAAAAACAAAATGCAGTAAATGCTGGAGAAACTTGGAAGTTAAGTTGGACAATTTAATGTACCTGAAAATGAAGACATTTCAGAGAGGATCTAAGACTCGGGAGCTAAGGAAGCTTAAGCCGAGATACATGTGACCGTACCCCATTGTGGAGCGGATTGGAGTAGTGGCTTAAAGATTACAATTATCAGCTGAGTTGTTATACTTCCATGATGTGTTTCAAGTGCCAGTGTTGAGGAAGGACGTGAGAGAGCTAGAGCTCATTTTGCAGCAGCCACCAAGTGATCTCCATTAAAAAAAAAAAAAAAAAAATAAGTTAAAGAGGTTCAGTAATGATTACCGTGTTGGTCAAAGTTTGTTAAGAGAGAAACATGATCCAGTGGGACACCTGGACACCTAAATTCATATGATGATAGAGGATCAACAATTTTTTTTACTAAAACTCGAGAAGACGGGTCAAGATTTAAATTCGAGGACGAATTCTTTATTAGTGGGGGAGAATTGTAACGACCTAGACACCTTGGTTTGGTTTATAATTAATTATGTTCAAGAACCAAAGCTGGTTTAGTTTAATTATTATTACTAAACCACCACTCATCCACCTTTCCTTAAACCTAATCGTGTTACATATATGTATATGTATCCTCTTCTTCATTTGGCCGTCAACATCACAACACAGAGAATGAGAGATGAGCCATGATCTTCTCCTTCATTATTGATTTATCTCCTCCATACTATGTTGGTTTGGAGATTTATTTGCACCGCCGCCACTCGTCATTCATCTCGAACTCTTGTTCGGAGAACAATGTGATTGTCGCAGTTACCGTTAGCAACACCACCGTCGTGATCATCTCACCGGAGGAGGGTCTGAGATCCTTACCGCGCCGGAGCCTTTATCAACCCTCTTCATGGCTGTGATCATAACCGAGAGATATGGAGGAGCTAGACACGATCTACTGCAGCGTTAAACATCAACCACCACGGTCTTCATCACCCCAGCGCCAGACACCACCGAAGATGATAAACATCATCACCGAAGGTGCAGTCATGCTATTAGAAGCCATCGTTGGTGATACGGTTGAAGTTATGATTTGGAACCGAGATGTAGACGTGGAGAAGAGACGGAGCAAGCGCATCATGACACTTCCGGTGCCGTTCTACACTCTCAATAATGGTGAGCCATCGGAGTTGCAGTTCATGTCATCGGAGTCCAAGATCCGACGTCCCAAGCCAAAGCCGTGAAGGTTAATGTGTCTTCCCTGTTGTTTCTTGTGCAAGAAGCAAATTATAACGTAAACCTTATTCATGCACATGCGTGCAGGATGCAATCATGCAACTTTAGTGTTACTTGTATTTCAAGTAATTAATTCTAAAGTTGGACTGAGTTTTGTTGGACGAGATCGTGGAGCATTTTTGTGATTCATCTCCAATATTAGCTAAGGTGAGGGTCTTTTCCCGAATTTCTCTTACACGGCTTAGGACCTCGAATAAGTATAATTTATTTCTAATGTATTCCGTCTGTGTGAAATCGAGTCTGTCATTGCTTGTTTAGTTTTTAGGTTCTTTGCTTAAACCGGAACTAGGGTGTTAGAGGATTCAACAATGATTGTTTCATTTAAAATTGATAAATAAAAATAGTTCTTTTATTAGGAGTTATGTGATTGTTTGAGACGGATACAGAGACGGACTTCTGTATGCCGGATTGTGTGGAGGTTACGGTCAGCTATAGTCGACCGGTTGACGCGTAACCCAGGAGGTCGATAAATCGTCTACGGGCGTGTGTTACCGAGCACTTGTTCGGTGTG
>NC_027755.1:28560702-28571660 GCF_000695525.1 Brassica oleracea var. oleracea | reverse complement strand
TAAATAAAAATAGTTCTTTTATTAGGAGTTATGTAATTGCTTGAAACGGATACAGAGACGGACTTCTGTATGCCGGATTGTGTGGAGGTTACGGTCAGCTATAGTCGACCGGTTGACGCGTAACCCAGGAGGTCGATAAATCGTCTACGGGCGTGTGTTACCGAGCACTTGTTCGGTGTGTGTATGAACCGAGCACCTTTTCGGTAGTGTTTTGGCCTGTTAGTGGGCAGCGAGTGTGCACCTCGCTAGGACTGTTGTGTGATCTTTGGGTACTTTAGGTACCGTGTTTGCAACGTGTTAGGATTAAATTATATTTATTCGGAGTGCTCTGTCCAGGTCCATGGACTTCGGGTATAGTATCCCATACCTCACTGAGTGACTTCCCCGTTACTCACCCCTCATTTGCCCCTTGCAGGTGAGACAGATGAGTATATGATATTTGGACGGATTTGGTGCTACTGAGCTTTTTATTCGGATTTTATTGGGCTTTGGGTGAGTGTAATTGGGTATATGGACTTTTAATATACGGGATATTGATGGTGGCCCGCTGTTCTCCGGATTGGAGGTGACGGGTGTTACAGTTTAGATCGGCTGTTTTATACTATTTGCTTTCATTAGGGGAACAAATAAAATCTCAAACAAAATTAAATGGAAGAGATCCACTGTTTAATCTTCTAATCAATTCAAATTGCACGTTACTACATCAGGCTTAAAATTGGCAGTGTGTTAGCATATTAAGTGCACGGATTCGTAATTAACAATCACCTTCCACGTAAACATGGTAATAAAAACTCAGGCCCGGTCTTGTGCATGTGCTGGGAGTACCTTTGCACAAGACATATTACAATTTTTTTAAAAAATTAGCCCATATTAGGGCCTGAAATTTTTTTAAATTATTTTTTCTTTTCTTAAGGAAAAGGGTTCCAATTTTTTTTCTTCTTTTTAAAAGGACCCCAAAATATCTTTTCAGCTCAGGACCCCATTTACAACTGAGACGGGACTTAGGATACATGCTTATTTTATTGATGAATACACTGTAACATAGTTGCTAAAACATGAATTAGTGAATCAATTATAATTCCTCATTGTATATGTAAGAGCGTCTCCAAAAGAAACTTTATAACTTTAAATATAGATTTTTTTGTTCTCAAAAAAAAAACTTCAAAACTTTAAATTTAGAGTTTTGAGTAGTGAAGTTTGCATTTTTTATTTATAAATTAAAATTTTACACATAATTTTTTTTTAAAATCAAAATAAGATTTACAATATTTTAAAAGTAGAATTAGAAAACAAGAATATTACAAAAGAAACTTAATAAAAAAATTTAAGAAGATATATACACGAAGACATAATTGTTACACAAATTTAAATATTACAACAACACTAATAGTCTAGTAAATTTTCTCCAGAATTTCTAAAATATTGTCCAAACAAATTTTTTATAACCAAAAATGGAGCATTAATAAAATAATTTTATGTAATAATGTGGTATTTTTCTTGTAGTTTGGTATTTTATTATGTATTTCTATTTATAATTTTAGTGTAAGATTTTATTAATTAATATTACTATAATATTTTTATATATGTTCTAGTTTTCTACAAAAGTTTTATGGATTTATTTTAATTATGACAAATATGAGGAGCATAGTGTAAATTACAAATAATTTTGAAGTTAAATTTGAAGTTTTGTTTTTGGAGAAAAACACCTTGAAACTTCAAATATAAAGTTCGCAAAACTCTATAATAGAGAGTCTTTTTGGAGATACTCTAAAGCTCAAGATATTAACAAAACAAACAAGGAAAGCTTATTATTAATTGAAAACGACTTTTCTCTCTAAAAAGAAGGAAAAAAAAACAAGATCGCAGATCTTAGATTGGGTGGCCGATGGTCGGGTGATATCTCTTGATTTTGATAAATTTTAGATTCATATTTTAGCTTATTATGATCATTTTAGGTTGCATTTAGGTCTTTGTGTTGCATTTGCACTCATTTGCATATCGTAGGGGTTGGAATGCTCATTTGGAAGTTTGGGGCGAAATTCAAGGGTTATATTGTACATTTTGGAAGTTTTGGGTCCACTGTGATGTTAACAAGAACCCAGGGACCAAGGTTGCAAATTCGAAATATTCGCTTGGGCTAAATCGCACATTGGAAACTTTGGGTTTGATTCGCGAGGGCATTTTTGCACATTCCAAAGGCTGGGTCCGTTTTGTAAAGAATCAAAAAGGCCAGGGACTGGTTTTGAAAATAATGAAGAAACCTCCATTGGAGAGCACGAGCTTTCTCCTGATGCATCCGGAGCTTGACGACGCGGCGAGCCTGTTACAGTACCATGGAGAAGGAAGCTACGATCTGAGAGCACGACACCGTGGAGGAGCTCACGAGCTTCTCTTCGCCGGATCTGAATCCCGACGGCGGAGGCTGAGAGCACGGCGGAGAGCTTACCACGACGAAAGCCACGACGGGAGAACTGAGCACCGGCGAGGTGTTGACGATGGATGAACGACGGATTGAGCTTGGCTGTGGCTCGGTGGTTCCGGTTCAGTGGAGAGCTTAGTGACGACGAAGCTTGAAGCGACGACCTCCGCGAGTTGTAGCCATGAACGAAGCGAGCTCGAGCACAGCGACGTGATGAACTCGCTCGGGAAATCCATCATCAAAGATCAAGCATCACAGCGACTTGCCACAGCGAGGTGCAAAGGCCGCTCGCAGAAGACAAAAACGCGATCTCAGAAATGATTGACCGGTTTATTCCGGTTTGACCCGGTTTAATTCACTAAACCAGCTCGAGTTTGGCATCTCTTATATATAGTTTTAAACCTAAAAACCTAAGAAAAATCTCATTTTTCTCTCAAGAACTTGCCTCCCTTTGTAAAAAAAGCTTGAATCTTTATATCACAATCTAAGGAAGTTCTTAATTTTATATCTTGTTTCTCCTTCTCATAAACATGGTGAGCCTTGAATCCATCATGGGTTTGAGGTTTCTCATGGAGATTAGAGAGTAGACACTCCTTGGATTCATGGTTAAGGTAGATTAGGGTGATTAAGTGTAGATTTAGGGTGTTTTATTGTAGATCCTTGTATGAACTTGCTTGTTGAGTATTTTTAATGCTTGTTTAGTCTTGATCACTCTAAACCTGATTTCTAAACACTTCTCATCAGACATGATTAGATGAAGTGTTTGAATCAACTCAACTAAGCTCTAGTGAGATTAGCCAAGGACACTTGATGTTAAAATTGCTAGATAGTTATTGAACTTGAACTTAAAGATTGCTTGATTGAATTAAGCCAAAGACATTTGATGTTTAATGATTTCTAAGCAAATGGACATTTACCTAGACATAGGACTTGTCTAAAATTGTGTTTAGACTTAAGAGATTACTTTGATTGAAAGCTTGTCACCTAGATTGGATCTTAGTTACTTGAAGTCAATTCCCAATACCCATGGATTCACTTGTTTAAATTGATTAAAACCTTGTTGTATTGCTCTGTTTGCTATTGTTACTTGTCACACACTCACAACTATTGAATCTGCTTAGCTTAAGAAATGACTTGTACTCTCACTGATTCACATCACTAGGACTGGTTCGACATTCACCCCACTATACTACAACATTTGCAATAGGCAAAAAACCCTATTATCAAATTGGCGCCGTTGCCAATCCTAGTCTGATTGTGATTTGGCGCCGTTGCTGGGGAACTAGTAGATTTATCATTAGGATTTCAATCTTTCTTGAGACTAAGCTTTATTTTCTTATGAGTGATGGCTTCAAGCTGTTTTGAGAAGCCACAAGAAGAGGAAGATCACATCGAAGATGAGCCATATGTGTATGTGGAGCCACCACCCTTTGATGCAAGTATACTCACACCAGCACAGCTTGTGACGTTAAATGAGCTTCAGAAGAAGTACCCGGGGTCAGCAAAGACATCCCTAGCACGAAGGATCCGGGTGGAGCTTATTAGGGATCAAGCAGAGCTTGAAGGAAGGGAGGTTACACAGTATGAGTTTGATGTTGCTTATGCCCTTAAAGAGGTAATGTATCGGGTTCCACCACCCCAACTGGAAGGTATATGCATTTCCACCTTAGAACTTCAACTTGAGGATATTTGCTTGCCTTGTGTGGAAGATATTGCCTCTGATCTTGATTCTCTTGTGCTCGTCACTGAATGTCTTGATCTGATATGTGAAACTAGGAAATTAGATGAGTTGAGAGTAGAAAAACTTGTTAAAGATCATATTGAAGTTTGTTTTGACAAGAACTATCTTTGTGCTTCAATTGATCTTGAATCTGAGTTTTTGATACTTGATGAACTTAGACCTCTTCTTGAACTACCTGATTTAGGGGATGAACTTGATGTTGATAGGTTTTTGCTTGAGATAGAAAATCCCCATGTCAAAGACAATCATGAGAATGAAAACATTGTGTTTTATTTGATTGATGGAGATAGAGTTAACTACTTTGTTAAAACCTCGTTTGAGTCTGTAGTTGACTGTATGTTTCCACCATATGCATTTGATTCTCATGACCATCTGAACCTCAAGGACCACTTCATAATTCATGTCACATCTTTAGTGAAGCTCTTTGAGGAAAAATCTGTCTATTTTCTATGGACAGTAGTGTGCTCCTTTGCATACTTGGTTCCTTGTTCTCGTAGGAGAAGGACCAAAGGTGCATTGGCTCAACCTTTTGATACCTATGATTAACAAGCACACAAAGTCAAGCTAGAGACTTAAAACAAGCTCACTTGGGAGGAAATCCCATGTTTATCCATTGTATATATATATTTTTTTTATCTTCTCTTTTTAGGTTATTTAATAAGCATCGTTGAGGTTTTTCAGGTCAAGTCTTACTTACCATGGCTGATGTGAAGCATTGTGACTCTAGACACTTGCCTTCTCCCCTTCAGTCCATGTCCATCGGTGAAACAAACCCGAGGCCAAGGGTCCTCTACCACCCAATTCAGCCAATAACTCCAAGTAAGTATCATTCCAACCTTGTACATATTTAGTTTTCATGTTTATTTCTTTCCCTTGGATCTCTTCTTTGAGCTTACTTTCACACAAGAGACTGTGTGAAGTAAGTTTGGGGGAGAGTCTACTATCTCACATCATTTTCTGTTTTGTTTACTTGTGAGTTGTTCTCATCTTTGGCTAGCATTAGGACCTCATTTAGGCTAGCCTCTAGGATGGTTGTTGAGTTTGCGAGCTTAAATTCTTTTGATCTTGGGATAGGGATGTGAGTGAAAGTGAAAAGAAATGAACCAAAAAGAGAGAGAAAAGAAAAAAAAAAGCCACTAGGGATTAAAAAAAAGAAGAAGCTCTTGTGTTTATAAATAGAATCCCCTTTAGAATAAAAAAAAACAAAAAAAAAAAGCTGAATGAATAAAAAAATAAAAAAAAAACTCTCTAGTTGGCTAGAATAAGAAATGATAATGTGTTCATTGGGTGAGAGATGAAAGTGAGTCTATCTTTGGGTTTTGGGATGATGAAAAGAAGAAGGGTAGAGCTTGAAATCATTTAGGAAAGGGGTAGAATGATGAGAACAAGTCATTGTATGCATGAATTGCTCATTTTCTTAGATAAATTTTGCATAATGTTCTTGCTCCTATTCTTGAGTGTTAGTCACCATAAAAGATGCATTTGAAAACCCTTGCTTCACATTAGACTATTTTCACTCACCAAGCCAAATGATTGAGATCATGTGCCCATTTGCAAGAATTCACCTTGTGTGTATGAGTTTTAATAAATGTGAGAGTTGGCTAAGGAACTTGTTAGTTGATGAGTATTGCAATTTGAGTAG
The DNA here is from genome assembly GCF_000695525.1 of Brassica oleracea var. oleracea. Lineage (NCBI taxonomy): Eukaryota > Viridiplantae > Streptophyta > Magnoliopsida > Brassicales > Brassicaceae > Brassica > Brassica oleracea. Next base: position 28,565,858 of record NC_027755.1, on the reverse strand, counting down.
AGACATAAGAGTATGGATAGGCATAGAGAAGCTAGAGTGTAATAAGGGAGTTGCTCATGCTATTTGCTATGTTTTCTTTGGGATGTCATATTGAAGGCTAGAAAATGTTTCTTTTGGTTATAAGTTCTCAATTTTAAATATCTCCCTCTTGATTGTTTTTAAAGTTTACTTGTGGACAAGTAAAGATCTAGTTTGGGGGAGTTAATATCTCTTGATTTTGATAAATTTTAGATTCATATTTTAGCTTATTATGATCATTTTAGGTTGCATTTAGGTCTTTGTGTTGCATTTGCACTCATTTGCATATCGTAGGGGTTGGAATGCTCATTTGGAAGTTTGGGGCAAAATTCAAGGGTTATATTGTACTTTTTGGAAGTTTTGGGTCCACTGTGATGTTATCAAGAACCCAGGGACCAAGGTTGCAAATTCGAAATATTCGCTTGGGCTAAATCGCACATTGGAAACTTTGGGTTTGATTCGCGAGGGCATTTTTGCACATTCCAAAGGCTGGGTCCGTTTTGTAAAGAATCAAAAAGGCCAGGGACTGGTTTTGAAAATAATGAAGAAACCTCCATTGGAGAGCACGAGCTTTCTCCTGATGCATCCGGAGCTTGACGACGCGGCGAGCCTGTTACAGTACCATGGAGAAGGAAGCTACGATCTGAGAGCACGACACCGTGGAGGAGCTCACGAGCTTCTCTTCGCCGGATCTGAATCCCGACGGCGGAGGCTGAGAGCACGGCGGAGAGCTTACCACGACGAAAGCCACGACGGGAGAACTGAGCACCGGCGAGGTGTTGACGATGGATGAACGACGGATTGAGCTTGGCTGTGGCTCGGTGGTTCCGGTTCAGTGGAGAGCTTAGTGACGACGAAGCTTGAAGCGACGACCTCCGCGAGTTGTAGCCATGAACGAAGCGAGCTCGAGCACAGCGACGTGATGAACTCGCTTACGGACATTGACGCGGCTTGTGGTAACGGGTAAGAGACACCGCTCGTCAACATGTCGAGCTTGATGGCAGCGGCTTAGTGAAACGGGATGATGAACCCGCTGGGAAAAGTCCCATATGTCCCTGTCCAATATCGACTTGGTGGAGCGGGATGCGATGGCCGCTGTGGATGCGATTTTGAGATGTTGACCGGTTTATTCCGCTTTGACCCGGTTTAATTCAATTAAACCAGTTCGAGTTTTGCCTCTCTATAAATAGATTTAGACCTAAAAACCTAATTTTTATCTCATTTTCTCTCAAGACCTTGTCTAAACTTGTAAAAGCTTGAATCTTTCTATAATCTAAGGAAGTACTTCATCTTATATTTATGTTTCTCTTGTTCATTAACATGATTAGCTTTGATCCTTACATGGGTTTAAGGTTTATCATGGAGATTATTGAGTAGACATATTTTGGATTCATGGGTTAAGATAGATTAGGGTGATTAAGTGTAGATCTAGGGTGTTTTAGTATAGATCCATCTTGTTCCTTGCTAGTAGAGTGTTTTTAATGCAACTCTAGAATTGACCTCTCTAAAGTTGAGCTCTAGGAATTTCATACCCGGAAAGTGTTTGATGAAATGCCTGAACCAACTCTCCTAAGCTTTTAACAAATGATCGGAGGGTACTGTTCGCATAAGGACAAAGGGAATCACAGTGCGAGAAAAGGGATGATTCTGTTCCGGAGATTCTCCTACTTTGGTGATGGAGTTAGTAGACCTACTGATACAACCATGGTTTGTGTTCTTTCAGCCATCTCTCAGATGGGTTTGCTCGAAGTTGGTGCTCTTGTTCATGGATACATAGAGAAACTTGGTTTCACGCCCGAAGTTGATGTCTTTATCGGTACTGGACTTGTTGACATGTACTCCAAATGCGGCTGCTTAAACAGTGCTATCTCTGTGTTCGAGCTAATGAGAGCGAAGAATGTTTTGACATGGACCTCAATGGCGACGGGGCTAGCTCTCAACGGAAGGGGGAACGAAACACCGAGTCTTCTAAACCGAATGGCGGAGTCTGGTATCAAACCAAACGTAGTATCTTTCACTAGTTTGCTTTCGGCTTACCGTCATAACGGTCTTGTTCAAGAAGGACTGGAGTTGTTTCAGAGCATTCGGGTTTTGCCGTCGGTCGCCCCCCCCCCCACGGGTGTCTCTCTCCTCGCCTATCTCTTTCCTCTTCCTCTCCGTCTTTGTTGTCGTCGCTCTGAGTTCGTCCCTCCTTCCCGATTCAGATCGGTTGGGCTTGCCTTGGAGTTCCGGCGAGGCTGGGTGAATAGTTGAAGATGAGGGGTTTCTCTGGTCGAGTGTTGCTGTTGAGGCTTGGATATGTTCTCTTCTCGCGGTGTGGGTGTGGGGTTTTCCAGCTTCATCTGCTCCTCTCAGCCTTCTCGGCTTGGTAGATCCAGCCCTTATGGGATGGATTTGTTGCCAGTTTTAGTTGGTGGAACCGGAGTAAGGTATCTTCTCCTTGTTTTGTCTTCTCTCTCCGTCGGTGTGTTCCAATTTTGGTCTTTCGGGTTGGGTCTTGGAGGTTATGTCGGGTGTGGCCATCGGTGTACATGTTCTACTCAGGTTCATGCAGTTGGTGTGTGGTTTCTGCTAGGTTTTTGGTGGTCCATGTCTCAGGGTTTTGCTCCTCTCCGTTGGTGGTGGCGCGTCTGTGGCGTGGGTTCAACCTCTTTCTTGCTCCGGGAAGTTTTGTCGCTGGTTCTCAGTTACAGATGTGTGTGGGGCTAAAATTTTTTGGATTTCTCAACCAGGTCCTTTTAACCTCTGTAGTGGCGCGTGCAGTGTCGTCCAGTGTCGGAGTCAAGATCTAGGGTTTGTCTATGTCCACCTCTGACTTGAGGTGGTGCTGGTTTGGCTCTGGTTTCTTTGGTGCAGGTTCGGTGGTGTGGCGTTTCTCAACGTCCTCATTCTCACCAAATAAGAGCTTTGTCCTTGAGAGGACTCTATCTGCAGCTTTGAAGCTCTGGACAAGTGATTATTCAATTGGGTTTATGTTCGTTGCATTGCTGATGGTGAATCGATGTCGAATAGAGGCAGCGATCTGACTTTGGCTGCTTTGTTACAACAGTGGGAGATGATTCTTGAGGTTTCTCTATCTCGAGGATGCTGGTCGGAGGTGGCTTCTCTGACTGCCCATAGAAGCTCCTATGCCGCCGGGTGTAGCTTTGTTTTCTGAAGTTGGTTCGTTTTTGCATAGTCCTCGGAGAAGTTGTAGGCTCTTTCGGAAGGAGGAGCTTGTGGCAACAACGATGAGGACTTCAGTTCTTTGGATCTGCGATAATTTTGCAAATGTCCTGGTTCATTGCTAGGAATTGGTGTTTCGTTATCCATGATTCTCTTAGTTTGTTTTGTGGTGTTCACTGCTTGTTGGTTTCACATGTTTCCCTTGTACCTTAGTTTTATCTGTAGTTTTTGGTCTTTTTGTTTTCTATGTTGTCTATGTATTATGTCAAAATTTTAAAATTGGTATAAAATTTAACATTTTACCCCAAAATAAACAAACAAACAAACAAGACATAAACTTTTTCATTAAAAAAAGCTAGACATAAACTAGCACAATAGAAATGCAAAGCAGAGATAACCAAACGGTGTCGTGCACTCGTGCTCATCATCTCCCACCGTAAGTTCACGAGCGAGGATTCTCTTGTTCCTCCTGAAAACCAACCCGTTCCGTTAGCTAACAACGGATGATCTCAATGCCAACCCCCGGCGTTTAGCGTTTTCTGCGGAGGAACCGAACTGTACTCGTACCCGGCGTCACAGTAGGATGCTACGGAAAGAGTTCAAGTAAATGTCAGACACTTCATAGGAAACTACATTTCTCTCTTCGTTGTATTTTTCTTGATCTCCCTGTATAAGCAACCGATATATCGTTTCTTACGCTGCTTGCGAATTTTCCGTTTTAAGGATTATCTTGACCATTTGATTACTAAAAGAGGATTTGATCAAGCTTACCCCTTCATTCGTCGTTTACTCTTCTTCATCTCCAAATTAGGTTGGTAATTTTTTAGTTTCTTGTTGCACAAGACATGTATTAGTTATATATATGGATCGATCATGCCAGAGTAATGTTTGTTTTGTAGTATTGACGATTCTTCTTATGCGTGCGCAAGCTGTCATTGCTTTTTTATTGTCTCTTCTCGCAGCTTGCTTAGGTAAAAGCTCTAATCTTTATCTTTGTGTTTCTTTTATGTATGTGTGTCACTGTGTGCGTATATTTGTATATGTAATGCGTTTATATATGCTCTATATTATTTTTAACAAAAATATCAAGCGTATATCCTCAAGAGATAATATATTTGGTTGGAACCTATATGTGTTGTTACACGGATCCTTAAGGAAGTTGCGTGATTGAGAATTGGAATATTCTAAAGACGTGGGCTTTCATAGGAGTTGTTTTAATATGATAATTATTACATGTAACTTTTACTGATCAAACTTTCAAGAAGGAAGGTTAGCAAGGAATAACTGAGGATGATGGTCTTCTCAGAAAAAAAAGCGAACAGCTGATCTGTTTTTCTAGTGAAAACTATAGAATAAATATTGTCCTTTAGCCTTTGAGAAACATGAACAAGTAGCATACATATAATTACACCGACCTATTCAACATGAGAATAAACCTAAAACCTTTAATCTACACCGTTCTTCTTCTACCAACAGTTACTTTCATGTCCTTTAATCTACACCGTTCTTCTTCTGCCAACAGCTTCTTCGACCTATTTTGAATATCCCCTATATATCCCCTATATATTATTTGAGAAGCACTATAACTTCTTTTTGTAGTCACATGTCATCACTAGAGAATCAATTGAGAAATATGTTGTTCCATCTAATTATATAATAAGCTTGTTATTAAACTAACAATAAATTCATCATTAATGTACTTTATTATTTTCTTAAATAAAATTTACGGAATTGCCTAACGTGGCTAAAGTATATATTGCAATTAATGATTTTGAATAATAAAGATTTGATAAAAAATAGTGTATCTTCTATCATATTTGTTTAATTTTAAATTATTAAATAAATTAAACAATCACAATAACCATATAATAAAAATTTACATTTTTATGTATATGTTATATTTTGAATTTTTACAAACGGCTATAAATTACTAAAACTGTTAAAAGTCTCACATTCAAATTTTATGATCCATG
>NC_027755.1:28545808-28560420 GCF_000695525.1 Brassica oleracea var. oleracea | reverse complement strand
AACAATTTAATTATATATTTAATAGTTATTGATTTTTAATTATTTAATATATATTTATTATTTCATAATATGTAAAAATATTTAATACATAAAATAATTTATATATATAATTTTGATTCCGCGCAAGGCGTGGGTCTTAACCTAGTATATAGTAAATACAACTTTTATAATTATTTATATACTTTTATAATGAAAAATAAAACTATTGGTAACAAAATTTTTAATATAACTTTTAACGGTTTTAGTAATTTATTGTCATTTAAAAAAATTCAAATTATAACTTATACAAAAAATGTAAAATTTTATTATATGGTTAACATCATTTTTATTTTATGTTAATAATAAAAAAATTTAACATAGACAGAGGATACAAATATTGTTATCAAATTTTTATTATTAAATCATTAATTCTCATATATACATTTTAATAATATTAGGTATTCCACACCTTTTATTTAAGGAAAGAAGTAAAAACATTAACTGTAATCTATTAATTAGTGTTATGATTAGTTTATTAAAACTATAATATATATTTATAATAGATCAACATATTTCTTTTTTAATCTATAAGGATAAGAGAGATAAGAGATTTGCTAATATAAATTAAACTAACTACTCAGTTGTCCTAATACACTTTCTCAATTATTTACTATTTTTTCTATTTTGCCCTTTATTAATTATTAAAATATTATAAATAAATAGTTTATATATTTTTACACTTACGAAAATTAAGAAAATATGAAATCATAATTATTTCATTGGTTCAAAATAATATTTTAAAAAACAAAAAAATCCATTTTCTAATATTTGTTCTACTTATTTTAGAAGTTACATTAATTCTACTTCTACGTGAGGGTAGAAGATGTATCCTGATTTCTAAACTATTTCTACCTAAGTTAGAGTATGAATTCTGCCCAATATTAAGTAATCTCTAATTAAGCTAGATTATGTATTGTAAATAATGTTATTTTTTCTACTATCTTCTGAATATACGTTCTACTAAATCTTTGGGATTCTACTTTGTGTAGTTTATGATTTATACCTATCTTTAGACTACTATTAACCAGGGTGCTTAACCATTTTTTTTTAAAAAAAAAATGGAAAAAGTAAGCAGCAGCGCTTGAACAAGCGCAGTAGGCGTCGGTTGTTCCCACTGTTCGCGGGCTTCACTGACATGTGTCGGCCCACGATTGGTTCATTTTAATTTTTTTTTTAATGAAACAAAAAAAAAAAAATTAATTAAGCACCCCGTTTGGGGTGCTAGGGTTAATTATGCCCTTAAAAGTCTACCGCAAATAGTATACGGTTTCTAGCTTTGTCGGCACATGCTACTTTGTGTAGAAAGTGTTGTCTACCAAGTTAATTATCAAAATCCCAAAATATAAGAGATCATGCTAACCAATTTATTTGACAAAAACAATAGTTCTTTCCTTTGTTTTCATCCACTGTTTTATAATCTGATTCTCTTGTGCTAAATGATTATGAGGCTGCTGATATATAGTCTAATATCTTTGGTTCATATATACCAATCATAGATTACTTATCATTTGTATTCTTTGATTAAGAGTATATACAACGAGGAAGAAGAAGAGATTAGGTTCATGTTAGCACTACTTCTGTTTCCGGTAAAAGTCCGCAGTTTTTCTCTCGTAACCAACTTTACCAAGTTTGAAACTGAGAAATAGAGGCTGGTGACATAAACAAGAATGACAATGGGATAGATATTTTGAGGAGAACACAACAAGTTAGGTACACGCTGCAACAATTAGCAAAACAACAATGATGAGTTCGATTACAAGGAATTGAGATTTTAGAGAAATGAGTTTGTGAATTAAAAAAAGGTTATAGAGGCTCTTCAAGAAATTAAGATGCATGAATCTACACCGTTCTTAATTCTTCCACCAACAGCTTCATATCCTTGTCACAAGTTCTACTTTCGGAAATGAGACTTTAGATCTTTTCTCTTTTTACAAACTAGAAATACAACTATTTCTCATCTCATACTAAAAAGTTGTTCCCAAGTCAAAAGAATAACTAATGTTCCTAGTTCGTCTACCACCCCGTCTTCTATATTAGCAATTTTTCCCCTTAAAAAAAAAAAATCACCATTCTTTAATTCACGCGTTTAAGAAACAACTAAGGTAACTGCCAAAAGAATATGACATCTTTAGACCGTTTGGTGAATTAAATTGGATACCGTACTGAACAAAAAAAAAGAAGAAGTGTAATTTGGTGCAGCAATATGCATGCATGCATTTGGTAGAAAAGTATAGTGTGAAATGTGGACCGTTTGGTGCTCCATACTCGATCGATCGGCGTATTATAAATACAAGACAAGACTTCTTCACTTTTAGAATTCACAAAAGATACTCTTCACTTTAACCCAATAATCAGAGGTATATATGTATATAGTTAAATTAAGAGATTTCCTTGGGTGTTGAATCAGCTTCTAATATATATATTTTTTAACACGTTTGATTTTTCTTGTAGATGGCAACATTAGACCACAATTTGATGCCCATACCTTTTTATGCATTCAAGACAGTGTACGTAGCATGGTACATAGAGAATTGCGCTGTCCCGCGCGGTCTTCCAGCTTGCACTGTCCTTGAAAGGATCAGACGATCACTAAGGAACCAAGGCTACGAAGGAGATATCAGGATTTTGGCCGTGGCCGCGAACCAAGACCGGGTTCCTCAGCATATACAGGACGCATTGCTGAATAACGGGGTTGAATACTATGATTTGCACACAAATGTGAAGCAAGCCAGCGATGATGAAATCGTGAAACGAATTAGAGAGAAGATGGGATGTACAGATCGAGGGAACTTTATGTTGATCAGCGGTGATGGTGGTTTTGAGGAGGTGGTTAGAGAGCTCGAGACCGAAGGACATAATACAATATTGGCGTACAATCTTGAATCTGCGGCGGAGGCTATACAATACAAAGTTGGTTACACCCATTTCCTGTGGTGGGATTTATTAAGGTGGTTCTAAATGTGGATAAAAGGGTCGAGTATTGATGTGGTTTAGTGGTTTAGCTAGTTAGTTGGTTTACGTATCCAATTGTAAACCAACTAACTAGCTAAACCGCTAAACTGGAATATAAATAAATGTGGGTCAAAAGGGTTGACCGAGATGTGTTGTAAGCCAGAAAGAAAACCCGGTATTATAATTCCGGTTCAATAAAAAAAAAAAAAAAAAAAAATTTTTTTTTCTCTTTTACGGTCAAAATAATGTTAAAAAAAAAAACGAAAACGAAAGAGAAAAAAAATCAAAATCTGATCGCGTCTCGACCTTTCCTTCTTCTCGCCGAACCCGATATAATTCTATGGTGAAACATCACAGATTTGAAAATTGACGAGCCCGTTGAAGGTGGAGATTTATTGACAGACACGGAGAGAGAGAAACTCGACGGAAACTGGCGACGCCTTTGCCGGATTTTGAGGCGGCGAGAGGCGGAGGAGGAGTCGCGGCGTCTTCATCAACCACGGTCAATTCGAGCTCTGTACCTTCTTCTTCTTGTCCGCATGTGGCGAATTCGTTCTCGGAGGACGCGAAGAGATTTCTCCTCCATCTTCTTCTTCCTCCTCTCCCATTCCTGTCGTCACCAGTTTTTGGAAAGGTTTGCTTCAGATTCATATATCGAGCTATCTATTCGCTTGCTTGCTTCGACTCCTCGGTGGTAGGCTGGTAGCTTGTTGTGGTGAGAGAAATTCGTTTTTAGGTTTAACTTAGATTCCATTTAAGTTAGTACGACTGAATCAAACTAGAGATGTGCTTTTAGATGTTCCGGAGAAGGCAATGATAGCTTAATGTGATGGGATTGAGAAAGTTTCACTTGATTGCATGGAAACAAGTTTCAGATGGATAGCTGGTTATGTGTTTCCTTGCTGTTCATCTGTTTATGACATTCTATTAACATACTATATGGTTTATCTTGGTAATAGACTTCAAAAAAAAAAAAAAAAAAAAAAAAAAGCATTGGTTTATTTGCTCAAGGGTTATCGGGAAGAAGTAGATAAATTACCAAGAGGGCCAAGGTTCCTTAACATCTATCAGAAACTCTATGAAGCACCAGATCCGTTTCCTGCTCTTGCTTCCGTTGTTGTAATTACAGGAGCAAGAGCGTAAATTATCTGAAGTGGAGCCTGAGAATCGAAACATGAAAGTTGAACTTGAGGAATTTAGGGCAGAAGCGACTCATCTGAAAAATCATCAGTCCACAATAAGGAGACTAGAAGAACGGAACCGACAGCTTGAGCAGCAGGTCAGCTTTTGTTTTTTTCTAAACTAATGCTACTGTTTTCAGTTAATCTTAGCTTCCTTGAATGCTTAACCCAACTAACACACCGAGCCAAATAGAAATGCTGTTTTGTGATCTTGTAAATTATAACTGTTGAAGATTCACATCATGTTGTTTTTATTTGATTCAGATGGAAGAAAATACTAAGGAGGTCGTTGAGATCAAACAACGAAATCAGAATACGTTGGATCTTTTTAAGGACAGGTAAAAAATATTTTTCCTACCCTGAATGATTCGGGTGTTTAAGGAGTTTTAGAGCCATCACCCACACTCCCATATTCTTCTTTTATACAGGGAGCAAGCTTTGCAAGGTCAGTTCATTGTCTCCACTCCACTATGCAAAAATTTGCATGTGCTGGCACAGGAGCCAACTTTTTTAACTTCGTGCTCAATCAGGTTGTGCTTTGACCCTTAATATGGTGAATCATTTTTGTGCTTCCATAATCGGGATAGTCTCCTTTACATGATTAGTCTTCTAAGACCTTATCAGTTTTCATTTCAGTCTTTCTGTTCCTTCATGTGTTGTTAATACACATTACTTTTATGACTAACATCAGACGAGCAAGCAATCTGAACTTAGTCTATTGATGGATGAAATGGAGCTTTTAAATGTCATGTTTGAATTAAGGGAATGGCCCAAGATAAACCTTGCGGTCTAATTTTCTTTTTGGTTTGTAACAGGGACATCTACGGTCCGTCTCAGCTACAAACAGCTAATGAAGATACTGAGAACTAGAATAGGTGAGCTAGAATCGCTTCATAGGTTTGCTTTGGAGTTTGCGGGGGGCCACCACGTTGATCTCCGTCTGCCTCGTGCAGCATTCTTGTGAATATGCTTGCCGTGTTTCTTCCATGGCTCGCTTCCTCCAGCGAGGAGATGCAGACGTGAGATAGTTCCAGACGAGAAGCTCCTTCAGCAGGGAAGTTTTTGAATTAAGATGGCACTTTAAAAGATGAAAGACTTCTGGAGTTGTATGAAGAGCTGGGGTAATGAACATCAGGCCAAAACCACGGCAAATCCAGATCTACCCGTCGTCGAAGACACGGCGAACGCAGCACAGTTCCCATCGTTCCCACCCAAACCACCGGATCCTGCAGATACGAACCCATCGGAGCCGATCTCCCCGATCGCTGCTCCACAGCCATTTAATCCTTTAGATGATCCTCCAGATTCTAAGAGATTGGAACTGATTTCAGAGGTTAAGGATGCACCTAAGGTAGCTAAAGCTCCACGGTTGAAGAACAAAAAGCTACTCCGGAAGTTTTCATGTGAAGAAGTCTATGACAGGATGTCAAAGAGGTTGTGTGCGTTCTCTGAAGAGGTTGATATTCCTGGTCATCATCTGAAGCACAAAGGAGTAACGATTCTAGTGACTGACAAGGATGATGAACCCATTCTTGAAGACACTTTGGTTGAACCCTATGAACCCGTTACCAACACTGCTATGAAGCATGATTCGTTTTCCAAATCGTTGGAGTGTTTCACTTCAGCTTTGCAGATTGTTGATGTTGCAGTTCAGAGAGAGCACCAAGACGAAAGCAATGAACACGAAAAGATGAGCTTATGTCTTGGAGAAAATATCAAACACATGATAGGCAGCCAATCTCAAAAGGCGAAACTCGTATGGGAGCCAGGTGGGTTACCAACTTAAGTAGCTCAGTGGTACTGGACAGAGAAACGTCAAAGCTTGTGGTTTTCTGCAGCAAAGTCAGATACGCGACCGACCGATGAGACGACTTCATATTCAACATAAGGAACTGCATTTAGAGTTTCAAGACATGCCGAGATTGCTAGTTGGTGCATCTGAGTTTGGCGCTAAGATTCATAAACCTCCTGTTCGAAACAAGCTATTAGGTGATGAAACCTTGGGGAAGTTCAGAGGAGGAAAGAGCTTATGGCTGATGTGAGATTCAACCTTGTTCAATCCAAGGAAGGTTAAATTCTGCTAGAAAGTATGGTTAAATGTAAGTTTAGAGAGACTTATGAAGCTGAAGTTCACAGTGGAGGTTGGGATTTTACTGTTGATGTCTCAGCTAAGTGGGGCAACCAAAATCAGAGAAAATGGTATGTTCAGTAACGGAAAATTCACTAGATGCAAGGCATCTTGTAGAAGGACTAAGAAACAGCGTTCACTGTTCTGATGCGGAGCGTGTACGGGAGCCTGGCGGGTTGTCAGCTAAAGCATCTCAGTGGGATTGGTCCCAGAATTATCGGACTTGTGTACAGACTTTGGTGATGTTACTTAGCCTGGCAAAATAAATTCAAGATTGGACAGTGAATGAAAAGTCCAGCCTTAAGGTATTTATCTAGAGGCAAGGATTCAGTTCGAAACCCCTGGCTCATGAGTATGAGAAGCAGTTGCTGCTGTTCGGATATCGTTACTTAGAAGTGCAAGTGGGAACATCCTTACAAGATTTTGATCTTCCATCAAATATGGATATAGATATAGCATTTTGTTGGAGAATTTGGGAGTCATTCTTGTGGTCTCTCTATCGCGAGGCAAATTTAACAAATACTAGGCAAAAGGTTTTGACAAGGCCAGGAGATAAGCATTGCCGACAGTATAAGTGTGGTTCAAGAGGGTCAGTTTATGATGGTAATGTGCTAATGTCAATCTTTGCTGTGCTCGTGGGAGGCAAATGGTATAATACGAAGTTGTTAGCTTCTGACCAGAAGGAGCACAAGAACCGTTACTTGTTCCCTGCTGGATGTTCTTGCAAAACCAAGACCTTGCAGATTTTATGGTTAATGTTGCAGAACATTCAAAGCAGTGGCTCTGGCAGCATGAGACACATTCTGATCTTGGTGATTGAGAAAACTAGTGTGTGGTCTGTATTGCAAGATGTTGAGATGTTCTTGAGCCCAAGACTGCTTCATGACAAAGGAAAATCAGTTTTTGCTGGCCCGAGAGCTGACCAAACCATGCTGTTTATTCTCGAGCAGGGAATCATTTTTTGTTTCTTCCAAGGAAGCTTACATTCTGTTGGGAAGTGTTGTTAAATGGAAGCATAAAGATATTTCCAAAGTTGGATCTCGCTATGGATCAAATTATGCAAAATAGAGCTGCCTCGGTGGCGATGTGAAGCAACTAATCCGTGGTGAAATGGAGTATATATGAAGCACAAGTGGAAGTCTAAACTCTCAGAGACAGGTTCAGTCTTCAAGATAAATCACCATTCTAACTTTGCAAAGTCGGTACTGGAACCATCGTTGATAGATTTTAGTTTTGATGAGTACGAATTCTTCATCGGCACACATAGAGTTCCTATTAAGATGCCTATTACGGTTATGAGTCTACCCGTAGTTCTCCTAAAGCACATAGTAAGCAACAAATGCAAGGGAGACAACCTAGTGAAGGCAGCTCAACACGTTTTGGTTGCACAGGTTTCCCTTTTGGTGAAAAATGAATTACAAGATACAAAGCTGCTTGCAGCTAGTGATACATTCCACAAGAGGTACCAAGAGGTACAAGAAGGAACTATGGCTGTTTATGAAGCTCACTCTCAGTTTATGGCGAAGAAAAGAATGTGCTAAAGGACGTCGCAGCAGGAGTTTGCTATGGATCATATTCTGGTCTCGATTCTACTGCTCTTCTCACAGCTGGTACATTTATGGATGAGTTCATCTCAGTTTACTGGTTTTTTGCTCGGTGCGTTAGCTCTGGATCGTATAGTGGATTTCAACCTCTCTATCTCCGATCTTCACCTCATCTTTATTCTCTCTTCAACCTCCGTGGACTCGGGTTCCTCAGATGATCTTCTTCCTCCTTTCTGATCACCCTACGATCCAGTTTCCCTTTATTTCTTAGTTACTGTCTCATCTCCGGCTGCCTGCATTCCTGTGAATATGGTTGCCGTGTTTCTTCCATGGCTCGCTTCCTCCAGCGAGGAGATGCAGACGTGAGATAGTTCCAGACGAGAAGCTCCTTCAGCAGGTAAGTTTTTGAATTAAGATGGCACTTTAAAAGATGAAAGACTTTTGGAATTGTTTTTTGATGTTTTCTTTTTTTCACTCTTGAACAGGGAAGGATTACTGCGGCTTCATGTCGCGTAGAAGATTCTCTGTAACAGTGCTGTATAGATTCTTCTAGCAGCATGCTTCCTTGCGAAACTAGTAGAGCACAGTGCGCATGTGAAGGATCCAAGGTCGGGAAGAGAAAGTACCAAGAGCTTACCAATCATGGTTCTTTTGATGCCCACATGCACCCAATTGATGAGATAAAGCTTTGGCACAAGTCAGTGAACAAGGAGATGAAAGAAATAGCCGATGAGGCTAGGAAGATTCAGCTGTCTTGAGATTTTTCGGATTAATCTGCATTTGATGAACGCTTGCAATATAGTGCTGAAGTTTGCATCTTCCACAGGTATTTGTTGCATCCTTTTATATACATTGAAAACTGAATATCTTCTATTGTTCATCTTTCCTCTTCTCATGTTTGTGCATGAGATTGCTATCATTATGTGTGAACATATTATTTTCTGTTTTCTGACAGAGATTTGAATGTCATGGGTCTATTTCTGTGATGATAACTATTTTGTTGTTGCAGTCTTGCAGAGGACAAGATCGTATTTCCAGAAGTAGAGTTTCATTTTCCGAGGAGCACGATGGAGAAGAAAATCAGCTTCACGAGTTTCGATGCCTAATTGAAAATATCAAGAGTGCTTGGGCATCTTCCACTTCCGCTGCTGAATTTTACAGAAGGGGTCCGAGGCCAATGTCTCAAAATCAAAAGGGTAGTCACGCCTCTGGTTGCAGTTCAGAGAGAGCACCAAGACAAAAGCAATGAACACGAAAAGATGAGCTTATGCCTTGGAGAAAATATCAAACACATGATAGGCAGCCAATCTCAAAAGGCGAAACTCGTATAACATTTGTGTCTCTCCATAACCATAACCATACAATGCGTGCATACGATACAGATTTGTGAGAACCCAATATTGAATAAATTATATGAAAAGTAACATAGTAACTAATGTTGTGCGGAAAAAATAAGTATTAGCTCCATAAAGATACATCTATTTACAATGTGTGCATACGATACAGATTCCTAACCCAACATTAAATAAACATATGAAAAGTTACATAGTTTTGGGGGAGAAAAGTGAACAAGTGGGCAAAAAGATTATATCACTAAACAATAAATATACGAAAGCAAAGAAAAATTAAGCCACTTAGCTTAAGTAAATGGTTCATCGTTTGTGATTATTAAAAACTAATTCCACAGTCTTCTTTTTTAGCAAAATATAATATAAGAGAAGAGAGAAAGAGAAATGATAATATAATATTTTTTCTTTGCCATAAATTTTCAAAACAAGAAATAAATAAATAGAAAAGAGGACGAAGAATCTCCCATAGGAAGAAAACAAAAATCAAAACAAGTAAAATGGAATATAATGGTTACTAGTGGACGAAAGCCGGCCTTGGGGATGAAATACTTGTTTAGAACCTCAATTTTTTCTTATAGAAAAACTCGCTTTTACATAAATATCTTTTATAGTCAAGACCGAATCTGGACACGACTACATGAAACATTGAAATTGGTATCCCGAAGCTTTTAAGGTTATATAAAGAAGTTGAATCTCCTAAAACTATGGAAAAAATTTATAAGAAATATTTTTAGTTTCCGAATTCTAAACTCTGCTTACCGTCGATCTATATTTAAGTATCTTTTATAAAAAAAAGTATCAAAATGGAAAAATAGAATAATATGCAATTCTCATAAAAAATATTAAAAAAATATAATCCACTTCAGTTTCCTTTTGTTTATAATGGTATGAAGGTGTATTTCTGAAGATATCTCGATTTTATTTTTGTATTTAAGACTTCTAATTAATTCTTAGAACGATTCTGAGTCGAAGTGTGGACATAAGCTTGCTTATCACGAAACCCAAACATTGGTTATACATATTATATTTGCATGGATGCATTGATCGTGATTGTTTTTGCACGTACGTGGTGTTCGCAAGCTGCTCGGTATTGAGAAGAGCTGGTCGGAGCTCTTTTGTTGGGGTAAACTATAAAACTGCCTCACGTGCATACACTGACAGACTTCGATCGGTTAGTCAAGCTTTATATATGGTATTCTATTGGTATGTATATATATATTTTTCTTTTGAAACTATGTTTTATCCTTTTGCTAAGAAAAATAGTAGATTCTATTGGTATATTATAATAGATACATGTATCCGCACGTTTTAGATTTGAGACGTGTAAATTGCTCGGACTACTACCGCATAGTCATCAGCTTTAAACTTCGAATCAAGCTGTGTTTAAGAAAGCGATGGGTGCTAGGCAAACAATAACTCAACGCCTAATTTATAGAATGACTAAACGAACACTATTAGTTAGACGATTTAAATGTATAACAATATACTAAATACATATAATGTTTTATATTAAATATCATTATTTGTAAATGATAAAGTTTATATTATTTTATTTTTGTAAGATTTTTATTATAAATTTTTATTATTATAATTTATGAATAATAAACTATATATTATTTATTATACAATATTATAATCATTTAGGCGATTTAGAAGATAATTACAACTATTAGAAGATTTAGCGCTTAAGCGCCTGCCTATACCACTTTTTATAACACTCAATTAAAATTTAGTGATTATTATGAAATACATATATAGTAATACATTATTGTTAACTATAACACATCTTTATACATTTAGAGAGAATGTACTTTTCGCTGCACATATATATTTTTTACCTCAAATTATGTCATACAGTCTAAGACATCAAAATCTTAACCGGAGAAACATTTTTTTTTGTCATAAAAAAAACAGACTCATACTGACTCTGTGAACCACACCGAGAGATCCTGATCCATGTGAACGACGAAAGACGGTTGTTTCCTGACACTGCGTGCTAGAGTATCCGCCTTTGAATTTTGCGTCCTTGGTACATAGATGATCTCTGATCTAATGAAACTCTCTCTCAGTATCTTGATATCTTCCAAATAATTTGTAAATGATGGCCATTCTTCTGGTTCTGAAACCATCTTCACCAATTGAAAACAATCCGTTGCAAACGTAACCTGAAATTGACGTAAATTTTTCATACATTTCATTGCTCATAATAGAGCTTCCATTTCTGCATGCAGAGGAATTAGACAATCCCGTACATTTCTGCATGCAGAGGAGTTTTGATTTGCAATCTACAGCATGATTGCAGGTTTATATTTGACGTATATTTAATTCCCTTCAGCCATTTTCTCTAAGCATAGTTAAGCCTGAGGTTCTTTTATATTTAGAAACAATTTTAGATAGTTAATGTATATCCCAGACTTCTCTCGATATGTTTGGTCAATGAGTGTTTGTTTTATGATAAATTTAAGGGAAAGATATGAAATGAATTTTTTTTGGTGATTTAACCACAGCTCCAAAAATGAAGCAAGGCCGAATAACAACATATGCCCAGAAACAAGATTTAAGCTTTTATATGAAATTGCAGTTCCTTTGTATAGGTGACTACAACTCGAATATGTTTTCATTTTTTCTGGCATTTGGAAAATTCTGTTTCTCCTTATTTCAGGAGGTCATTTGAGTAGCTCAGTCAGACATTTAAATAAAATTTTTCACTAAATTTATAAGGTATATACATTTGTTTCTTTGTGCATGATATAGCTAAATGACCACATTGAGAATGACCACAGAAATAGAATATTAAAAAAAAAAACCCGCAGTAACCAATTATTTGCTTAGATACTGGTCGGACTAGCACCATACCAATCATCGTCTATTCTCCTATAGAAAAGCCTTCAATGGCCTACCAATAACAGCTACGTTATCTCCCTTCTTTATTAAACTTTTTAACACTAACTTTATTATTGCATAAAGAGAAATCACAAACCCAACACAATCAAAACACCAATAACTTAAATCTTAAAATAAGCAACTTACAAATTAAAATCGACCAGTTCTCCTTTTTTGCTAACCATTCAAATAAAACCAGAAAACAAATATCCCATACCAATCAGCTCAACTCAAACTCAACGGTTAATCAACAATTTAAGTCTGCAGCAACACAAATCCACGTTTGATTTAACAAAGCCAATGCCTTTAGATAGTTTGTTTCAACAAGTTATACGCTTATTTTTATTTTGACATCAGGTATTGATATTATTTATTGCTCAACAAGATTCCATAATATTCTTCCTTAATGCTACACTAAGTAGAATCCGTAACCACTTCTGATCAATAATACTCTATCCGTTTCAAAATATATGTTCTAGAAAAATATTTTCTTTCAAAAAGATATACTTTTATACTTTCAATGTATTATTTTGTCTACTAATAATGAAAATAGTGAATTTAAAAAATATTAATTGTATTTTAAAAGTCTCATTGGTTTAGAAATATATGAGATATAAAGTTACAAAAACTATGCATTAATAACTAAGTTTTAAATTTTTTTATAGTAATAATAATTTCTGACAAAAACATATAGTAATAATAATATTTCATATAATTTTCAGTGTATTTAACACATACCCCAGTTTTAAAAGTTGTTTAATTTAAAGCAATGATTATTTAAATTAGCTTTACTTATTATAATTCTAAAAAAATAAATTATAATAGTAAGAAAATATATTATGAAAGATTAAATTACATATATATAAAAAAATATAAAAGATTAAATTACATATAAAAACATATAGTAATAATAATTGCTGACATATAATATAGTAATAATAAATGCTGACAAAAAATATAGTAATAATAATATTTCATAGAATTTTTAGTGTATTTAACACATACACCATTTTTAAAAGTTTTTTAATTTAAATCAGTGAGTATTTAAATTAGCTTTGCTTATTATAATTATGAAAAATAAATTCTAATCTTATGAAAATGTATTATAAAAGACTAAATTACATATAAAAACATAAATATGATATAAATAAAACATAACAAAGAAACATGTGATTTGTAGATTAATAATATATTTTCTTATTAACCTAAATATGTAAGAAAATATATTTTGGATAATAACTACGAGTTAACAAATTCTTTATTCATTTCACATTTGTTCACCATCTCATACATAGTTTAGATAGTAAAAATATTGTAAGTTTTACTCATTTCTGATTCAAAACACTCTTTATATTTTTATAACATATCAGTAATATATTGTATATAGATATTAAATACAACATTATTTGAATAAACGCCGGACGTAGCCCGAACAAAATCTCTAGTTACTTAAATAGTTCTAAACATTATGCTTGTAGACCCATCTAATAACTTTCTAAATTTCTAGTATGAATATTTAAAAATGAGAAAAAGTCAAAAATAACACTAAATCAAGTTTTTGTTCCCAAACTAGTACTCAAGGTCAAAAGTCAAAAAAATAGCACTTAATGTTTTATCAAAAGATTAGGTTTTAGGGTTTAGAGTTAAAGGGTGAGGTTTAGGATTTAGGGTTTAGGGTTTAGGGTTTAGAGTTTAGGGTTTAGGGTTTAGGGTTTAGATTTTAGGGTTTAGGGTTTAGAGTTGAGAAATGAGGTTTTGGGGATAAGATTTCAAATTTTGAAAAATAAAAAAATTAAAATTTTCAAAAGATAAAATGCTATTTTGGTCATTTTAATTTTTGAGTGCTATTTTTGTGATATAAACTTGTGATATTTTGGAGATTTGCCATTTAAAAATTGTTGAGTAATGTTTATGGGTAATTTAGGTATGCGGCGAACCAAAAATTTTGGTCTTGAGATTTTTTTTTTTTTGTCTTTGATTATGTTCGTCACATTTTTAAATTTAATTCAATCAGTTCGATTTAACAATTTGTTAGCTCATTTTTTTATATTTTAAACCAAATCAATTTATACCAATATTTTGAACCGTAAATAATCAAAATTATCCGAATTTGACTGAATTCAATCGAAATTAAAGAAAATCTAAATTATTGAAGTACTAACCGACCCGACTAAACCGAACTAACTAACCCGCATGCTTATTATTTTTTATATGTTTCCAAAAATTATTAAATTCCCTTTTACTTTATAAAGAACCTTTTTTGAGCAACTAATAACTTTAATATAAAAAGAGCATAAAAGCCCAAGAGATAGTTCAAGCACAAAGCTGGGGTTTAGCAATTGAGTCTGCTAACCCATTAAGGTCTCTAGGAAGAAACGAGAAACAACAGAATTGAAAAGATGAAGATAGAGAAACGATATCCGACAGTACTCCAAAGAGCTCTGTAGGTCCCCGTTTCTGGTTGATTTCTCTAATGAGCACTTGTGAAACTGATCTAAGCCAGATTTTGGTGAAACCGAGGGAGGACGCGTGGAGA
>NC_027755.1:28513252-28545708 GCF_000695525.1 Brassica oleracea var. oleracea | reverse complement strand
AATCCACCCAAATTCTTAGGTTTCGTTAGCTTATCCCAAGAGATCCAGCAAATTTTTTCGTTTCCTTTGTTGTCATTCCACCAAAACCGTGTGAGAACTGACTGAATCTTCTTGCAGAGGCTTTTAGAGAGTTCAAAGCAAGACATAGCAAAGGTTTAAGAATCGAAAGGAGTTTCCCATGGACCTAAGCTCCACAAATCCCGAGCGAACCGACATTAAAAGAGGAGGTGGTCTGTAGTTTCAATGGCTCCACATCTGCCGCAAGCAGTATTCTCTCTCATTCTTCTTTTTTGTAGATTGAAGCCCGTGGGTAGGGCCTCATGTAGGCTCTTCCATAAGAACAACTTTATTTTTGATGTTGTTTTGTTTGACCAAACTAACTTTCTCCAGTCGATACTGTTTGTTGTTGAAGGAGACGAGACTTCAGCGATGTTTTGTGTCAGTGCCATGTACCCTGTTTTCGTCGTGTACTCCCCCGACGATTTGAGGTTCCATATGCAGGTGTCGTGTGTCCCCAGACGGCTCGGCCTTATTTGGAGGATGCGCTCTGCGAGTTCCGGTAAGGTTCTATTTATCTTCGCGACATTCCATTCCCGTGTCTCTCTAGATAGGAGGTCAGCCACTAAGAGATCTTGGTCTTGTAGTGTAGATGGTTCAAATGGACGGGTGTTGCTGCCATTATCAATCCAAGAGTCCTTCCAAACCTTAGTACTCTCCCCGTCCCCAATAGATTTCCCTAGGTGGCTGATTAGAAGGTCTCTCCCCGCTATGATTCCCTTCCAGCCATGGGAGGAACCCCCTTGAGATGGAACTGATAGGAAAGATTTACTGTGACAGTATTTCCCTAGGAGAATACGAGAGAGTAGACAGTGTGGTTTAGTAAGAATCCTCCAAGCTATCTTCCCTAGTAGAGCGATGTTGAATAGCTCCACGTCTCTGAAGCCTAATCCACCCAAATTCTTAGGTTTCGTTAGCTTATCCCAAGAGATCCAGCAAATTTTTTCGTTTCCTTTGTTGTCATTCCACCAAAACCGTGTGAGAACTGACTGAATCTTCTTGCAGAGGCTTTTAGAGAGTTCAAAGCAAGACATAGCAAAGGTTTGAATAGGAGAAAGGACCGACTGGAGCATTGTCATTTTGCCGGCTGTGGAGAGGTAGCGTGAAGACCATGATACTGCTTTCTGCTTCATACGATCCACTATGGAGGAGAACAAGTCCTTTTTTTTCCTTCCAAAATGTTCTGGTAAGCCCAAGTACTTCTCCACTCCTCCCTCTTTGTCTATTCCTAGTTGCAGTTTAACCATTAAGCGCACCTCCTGGGGAGTTTTTGATGAGAAAGAGATTGACGATTTAGCAGAATTGATCTTCTGTCCCGAGGCATACTCATAGTCTTGTAGAATTTGAAGTGGAGTAGCACAACATAGTGGATTAGTTCTGTCCAAACCTTAGTAGTCTCACCGTTGCCTATTGCTTTCTTGAGGTGTTGGAGAAAGAGGTTTCTACCATGCAGAATCTCTTTCCAGCCGTGTGAAGAAGCTTGAGTTCGGTTTGCTTTGAAGAAGGGCGTCTTGTAACAGTATTTACCTAGGAGGACTCTTGCCAGTAAGCAATCTGGCTTGGTAATCAGTCTCCATCTAATCTTTGCTAAGAGGGCTTGGTTGAAGATTTGGATGTCTCTAAAACATAATCCTCGTAGATTCTTTGGTAAGGTAAGCTTGTCCCATGTTGTCCAACATATCTTCTTTTCGCCTGACTTTTGGTCCCACCAAAATCTAGTTAATTCTTATTGGATCTTATTGCACAATCCCACAGGCAATTCAAAGAAAGTTATAGCAAAAGAGAGGATGGATGATAGAACTGATTGCAGCATTGTAGCCTTTCCTGCTGTAGAGAGGAACCTTGACTGATAGCTAACCACTTTCTGATGAATCTTGTCGACAATGGAGGCAAAAAGGTCTCTCTTCTTTCTCCCAAAGTGCTCTGGTAGCCCCAGGTATTTTCCTACCCCTCCTTCTTTATCTATGCCTAGCTGATTTTTGACTCTGTCTCTCACTGCCTCTGGTGTCTTCGCAGAGAAAGAAATGGATGATTTATCGACATTTATCATCTATCCGGAGGCTGCTTCATAGCTATGTAGGATGTTGCGTAGAGCAGTACAGCATTGAAGGTCTGTTTTAGTGAAAAACATTGTATCATCTGCAAACAGTAGATGATTAATCCTTGGGCTGTGGTTTGAGACTCTGATTCCTGCTAGCGTGCCTTCCTGTTGTGCTTTTTTGCAGAGGCCAGACAGCACTTCCCCACATAGGATGAAGATATATGGGGAAAGCGGGTCCCCTTGGCGTATTCCTCGCTGTGGGGTGACGGTCCCAACTGCTGTGCTGTCTACGAGAAAGGAGTAAGATACCGTTGTGATACATTGCATAACCCAACTGATCCAGACCTCGCAGAAACCCATCCTTTCCAGTACCCGCTTGATGAAAGACCACTCGAGGCGATCGTACGCTTTGCTGATGTCGGTCTTTACTGCCATAGTGCAATGAATCTCCGCAGCCGAGATCTTCAGGTAATGTAATACTTCATGTGTAATAAGAACATTATCTGAGATAGCTCTTCCTGGTATGAATGCAGATTGATTTTCCGAGATTGAGTCTTGTAGAATAGGTTTGAGTCTTATAGACAGTAGCTTGGAGATCACTTTGTAATAGATGTTACAAAGAGCAATATGCCTATAATCAGCTACACTTTTTGGCGTGTGTATCTTGGGTATAAGTCTCACATGAGTAGCATTGATCTTGTCTGGGAGACAGCCTGATGAAAAGAAACCTCAAATTTCGTGGACCAATGCAGGTCCCACCAGATCCCAGTTTGTTTGGAAGAAGCTAGCTGAGAAGCCATCTGGACCAGAAGCTTTATCTGGGTGGATTGCAAAGAGGGCTTCTTTGATCTCTAGTGGTGACGGCAAACCGGTGAGGGAGTTGTTCATTGCTTCAGAGATACAAGGTGTAAGGGCTCTTATTATTATATCTGAGGGATCCGGGTTTGAAGAGGTGAAGATATCTTGAAAATAAGAGGAGATAACCTCCACTATCTTGCCGTCCTCATAAACCGGGATACCTACAGAATTCTCAATGACTGAAATCCTGTTTCTTGTTCTGCGACCCTTTGTAGAAGCATGAAAAAACGCCGTGTTTTGATCTCCAAGGGCTAGCCAAAGTTGGCGGCTACGTTGTTTCCAGAACTCCTCCTCCGCTCTATACGCCTGCAGGAGCTTTTGGTTGATGTTTGAGATGAGGACATCATCTGCAGTTGAGCTTCCCATTGCTGTATCAAGAGACGCTTTTAGATCTTCAATGGACTTCTGGCTGTTGATATAGTGAATTCTGCTCCAGTCCGCAATTGCCCTTCGAACTCGGGAGATCTTCATCATCACAGGGCTGTTTTCATCTCTGTTCCAGGCCCTCTCGACGAGTTTAAGTACCTCTAGATTGTCTCGCAATCTCCTATCATACTGAAAGATTCGACGTCCTTTGCGGAGAGATGCGTTGAACACGGATAGAATAGGACGATGATCAGACCCTTCATATTGTAGATAGTGGCAGCGTCCGTACGGGAAAAGGTCTGACCATGAGCTATTTGCCAAAGCCCTGTCCAATCTGCAGTGCACCGTGTATGAGTGTCTAACTCCTCGCCAGGAACGAAAATTCCCTGTATGTTTAAGATCAAAGAGGTCGTTTGACGATAGGAATGTTCGAAAGGTGCTGAAGGAACTCTCCGGTCGATCTCTGCCTCCCATCTTCTCGGAGTTGTCTATGAGATCATTGAAATCTCCCGTAAGGAACCAGGGTTCAGATCTCGGGTCTACTAGCGAAGTAAGATGATCCTAAACTCTCTGTATATTTTGTATTTCTGGGGCTCCATAAACAAAGGTACTGAAGAACTTCGTATCTTTGTAACAGATAACAGCATCGATGAAGTTTTGATTGGAGGACAGTATCTGAATATGGATATCGGATCTCAATAGGAGAGCCAAGCCGCATGCGCCTGGCGATTCAGGAGGGACAAGAAAGAGGAATCCATGTTCAATGGCTCCAACTCTTTCAGTACAAAGGTATCAGAGTTCTTTGTTTCCATCAGAAAAATTATATCAGGGGAATTTTTTTTATTCAGTGTGATGAGTCTCTGGACTGTTGTGGGATTCCCAAGCCCACATCAGTTCCAGCTCAGAACCCCTAAGGAAGCGGACGTCTTTGTGCAGGAAAATCCTGTTGGTTTCCTGCTTGCGAGTGCTCCCTCGGAGGTGGAGAAGGTCCCAGATTAGAGGGTTGGGATTGAGGTCCTGAGATGTCAGCGGGGGCATCAGCGGTGATGGTAGCTCCTCTGGGTGTGGAGACTCTCCCTCTGGGTGCTCGAGGAGTAGAAGAGGCAGCTGGTGAGCTTTGAGGGGTCAGAAGATTACGCTTCCTAGAACTAGCTCCCGCTAGAGCTTTTTGAGCTCCACTGGCTTGGCTCCTTGAAGTTTTAGACGTTTTAGACGTTTTAGCTATCTTAGATGTCCCCGTGGGACGACCTCTCTTCCTTGCTGGAGGAGGGAGCGTGGAGGTGCTTGCTGGTAAAGGGGGAGCTTGTACAATAGTGTTCTCCCGTTGAGTGTCGTGTTCCGTAGAAGAGCTGCCACGCAAGACATTATGATAGTTCACAGTTGCAGCTTCGATAATGGACGGAGCTGTTTTCTCCATTAGGCCTTCCGTTTCACTTTGTAGAATCCGCTGCTGTCTCGCTGCTCTTTCCACCGGATCAGCACAACTGGCATATTGGATTATAACCTCCCGCAGTTCATTCAGAACTTCCTCAGTAGTTGGAATTGTGGGGAGAGCTGGGAAGTCGAAGGTGGCTAAATTACGTTCCAGGGGAGGTCTCAGCCTGGAGTTGTTATCAGTGGGTGTAAGCAAAGTTACAGGGCCCTTGCTCCGGTCCGGAGTTGAGTGAAGAGGCTGTTTACGTTTTTCACGCCATTGCAGTTGCTGCGAGGGTCGCGGGGATCGCCGGGAGCGTCTCGCTTGATGGCGGAGTGGGGCGTCTCCTGAGCCATAGTCAGTGTGCGCTAGCTGACTTTGGGGCCTCGACGGAGCATATGAGTCTCGGTTGGGCACCTCTCCCTGAGGGCTGACATCTTGAGCTAGAGGAGTTAATTTGTTGCATAGAGGTTGGCCTCGTGGTTGTGCAGGCTTGATTCTTTCGCCAAACGGTCTTCCATATCTATCAACGCGCTGGCTGAAATTTTCTTCTCTGGGAGGGAGCTTCAACGGAGACGTGTGGTGATAACCCCTTGGCTCTGACTGACGGCTGTTAGGTTCATTCAGAGAGCGTGTAGCAGGGGCTCTTTGTGGCGAGGTGTTGCGTGTGTGGCATTTAGAGGCCAAGTGAGATAGACTAAAGCACACAGAGCAGTGAAGTTCTAGGTTCTCGTATTCCAAGGCTACCACTAGTTCTTGGCCTGGAGCAAACTCTATCAGGGCTTCTTTAACTAAAGGTTCAAGCGCATTAACCGACAACCTGATATTTGCAGAGGATTTTGTAATGGCGTAGTCTTCCAGGGTTCCCAGCTCAAATGCAATGTTATACATCATTTGTTCATGCCAATAGTGGAGTGGGAGGCCTTCCAGACGAATCCAGAACGAGATCTGAGAGGGGAAGCTCAGAGAGATAACTGGCTCCCATCTTTGTTGAACGAGCATCCAGTGACAGAAGTGATATGGTCTGTTAGCTAAAACCCCTTTTAAGTCTTCTTCTAGTTCAAATCTGAACTGAAAACAGTTCCTTCCTAGGCCAGATCCGGAGACTCTACCCCGCAAGATCCATTTCCTTGGGAGCGCTGAGATAAGTGCTTCTACACACTGCTCAGCTGGTTTCATTACGCGCCCTATCAGAGTGAGGGAGTTTTCCTTGACAAGAGCGGATGTATCAAGCTCGGGGGCCTTGATACGTTTGCGAGGTAGCTCTTGGGAGGAACGTCGAGAGGAGGTTGTGCTGTAGGTCGTCATGGTCAAAGTGGTTGTGCGTTCGAGTTCGTGTAAATGCAGAGAGTTGAGTAGACGTAGACAGGGGAAGCGGAGGATGCGTTGAGGACTCGATTTAGAGGAGTGACCGTCGACTCTGGAATCGATCCGGTAGACCGGAGGGACCGGCGGGAGTTACCCCAAGGTGGTTTTAATTGTTTAAAACCGTGAAACTGTTGGGTAAAAGGAAAAACTTTCATTTTTGGGAAGTAGAAACAAGGTGGGTGAGAGATGTCAGCGGTAAAATTCAAAAGATAGGTTCAATTTATAAAGAACCTAAAAAAGAGTATATACTACTGTCTCTATTATTATATAATAATAATAATAAATGGACGGTGATAAAAAAGTCTAAATCCCTAATCTCGCAATCGCAGAGCTTCTCGCCTCTCGTCTTCTCCAGCGTCCGATCAATCTTCTCTTTCTCCTCCGATCACCCCCTCACTCTCTCCCGCCTTTTTCAAATCATCATCACCACCCTCGCGCTCGCTCTCACTCTCAGGTTCGTTCTTCGATTCTCTCTCACTCAGTTCCCGAATGAATGTTGTTTTAACGCTCTTCGTTGTTAGATGGCGGATTCACAGGCAAAGTCGTCGGGGATGAGTCCCGGAGTAGGAGGCGGTGGAAGCCACGAGAGCGGCGGAGATCAGAGCCCGAGGTCGATGAATGTTCGTGAGCAGGATAGGTTTCTCCCGATCGCTAACATAAGCCGAATCATGAAGAGGGGTTTGCCTGCAAACGGCAAGATTGCTAAAGATGCTAAAGAGACTATGCAGGAATGCGTCTCTGAGTTCATCAGCTTCGTCACCAGCGAGTAATGTCTTTTTTTTTTCCCTTCTTTGAATTGGGATTTAGGGTTTTGAGTCAATATCTGATTTTGTTGGGAGATTGATGGAATATGCTGTTTTATATTCCTTAAATTTTGTTCCTTTCGTTCTTATGAGTTCACTATGTCATGAGGTTGTGTATATTTTGACGAGCAGAGCGAGTGATAAGTGCCAAAGAGAGAAGAGGAAGACTATCAACGGAGATGATTTGCTTTGGGCTATGACCACTTTAGGATTTGAAGAGTACGTTGAACCTCTCAAGTTTTACCTGACGAGATACAGAGAGGTATGTTCCACTTCAGCTTATTCAGTTTCCTAGTTATGTTGAACCAACGATAACTCACTAACTCTATGTTTTTCTTTCTTTCTTTCTATGCTATATGGATTGGACTCTTGCAGATGGAGGTCAGTGGTTCTCATTTTATCACTTACCGCTCTTCTTTTATTTTTCATAATCCGAGGGTCCGGTTATATCTGTGGCTGGGGCATATTGTTGTATGATTGTGTCTCATTAGGATTGTTTCTGCCATTTTGATAGGGTGACAACAAGGGATCAGGAAAAGGCGGGGAATCAAGTGGTAAGAGAGATGGTCAACCAGGCCAAGTAATCTCTCCAGTTGACATTGTTTTCTTCTTCTTTTTTTTTGCATTGTGCTTATGTTTCGCGTGGGCTAATTTTAAATTTTCCCCATCTTTACCTTTCTGAACAGTTTCTGCAGCAGGGTGGTCAGCAAGGCTCTTTCTCACAAGGTCCTTATGGAAACTCTCAAGTAAGTGCTTTCTCTTAGCAAAGGTTAATTTTTTACTTCTATGTAGTTCTCGCATAGAGGAGAAATAAGAGTACACACAAGAATTAGAACAGTTAAATGGTATAAAATTTGTTCGGACTTTGTATCCAGAGCTTAAACGACCGTAAATAACCAAAAGAAAAACTGATTAAACTGTTTTTTTTTGGTGACTGTAGGGTTCGCATATGATGGTTCAAATGCCGAACGCAGAGTAGTAGTAGAACAATATTCATCACAATCAACGGAGATTCATCTATTCATGTTCTTGTTTCCGAGAATCTGAGCGATCCACTGTTTCATATATTTGAACTGTGGTATCTCTTGTATATGATTGTGTTTTAGTTTGAGAAGAGAGTGTGGTTTGCTCAAAATATGAGAATTGAGAAGCAACTTTTGTTTTCTAACATTTGATCGTTTTTAGTTTCTTAACTTTTGATCTTAAGAGGCCTTATTTATTTATCCGCAATTGCTTTGCTTTGTTTCACAAAAAGACGATTATTTGTTCTACACTTGCTTGACTTCAGTAGTGTGGTGAATTCAGTCTACGGGGAATGAAAGGATATACTGATATATAGTAAAGTTGGAATTGGTTGAGGCTTATAAATCTTGGTTAAAGAATTAGAAGGATCCGAGAAATCGTATTGAGTAGACGTTTGCTAAAGTACCTTAACCGGATAAAACCGAACCGATCCAAACCATAAGGATTAGGGAACAACCAACCAACTAACCGCGCTCACTAACTCAAAAACCCTCGATCTCGGGATAGGTGGGAAGAAAAGGAATCACTTGTTCATTCAAATCTCTTCTTCTTCTTCTCTCTCAGAGTGCATTTCGATTTGTCTTCTTTAACTCTCTCTGCTCATGGAAGACAACGAGAACAAGAAAAGCGAGGGCCTTGGTCTGATTGATGTCGCTGCTGAGGACGATAGCCTCCTCTTCTCCTCCTTTCCCAACCCCACCAGCTACGAGTTTTCCGGTAAATTAGCCATTGATTTTGGGTTTTAGATGGGTTCTGGGTTTTGTTAAACTCTCCGAATCTGCTTTCACTGTAGAGGGTTATCTGATAGAGACTTTCGCTTGATTAGTGCTTGGTAAAGTTTTGGTCTTTTGCTTATTTAATGCTAACATTCAGAAGCAGATGAGGATGAAAAGTGTTTGAACGATGGAAAGGATCGAACTTTCTTGAGGGAGACAGAGTCCTGTGATGAAGAGATACTGGTATCTTCAGTAGAAGAGAAGGAAGACGTGCTTCAACCTCGTGACTCGCCTGAGCCTCAGAAGGTCACCAAGAGTGGGAAGTATAACTTGCGCAAAAGTCTTGCCTGGGACAATGCCTTCTTCACTAGCCAAGGTTAATTGAATTTCGAACCAGCTACCTTTTCGTTTTCACTTTTAAGTGAAATTTGATAATTGGCGTATTGTCTAAATCAGGTGTTTTGGAACCTGAAGAAATATCCAGTATGATGGAAAGCAATCATAAGAGTGAGAGGAATGGTTTGCCGACTATTCAGGAGGATGTTAATAGATCTACGGAATCCATTTCTACATTTCAAAGTGACTGCCCTGTGGAAAACAGTCAGGAGTTTGTTTTGTTTGAAGATGTAAGAGCGTCTATTCAAAGGTCTGCTAAAGCTTCTGATGCTCCTATACCTGGAAAAGATAATGAACTGGGAGCAATCGAAGTAGCAACCAGCCCAAGTAAGTCTTTTTTTTAGTGTTAAAGGATCTAGCATTGCCTGTTTAAGGGGATATATGGCCTTACCAAACATTAGCATGCATCTTTGAGTATAATCAGTTTCTATGGTTTAGCTCGAGCTTTATTTTTTTCTAGTGGCTTTCTACATAGCACTAGGTCTACCTTTTAGTTTTGTGTTTGTGCTCTCTCCACATTAAGGCCTTAACAATTATGATAACAGTTTCTCCACGTCTCTCTTTATGGCTTCTCGGAGAGCTAGTATCTAATGTGAGCTACCTTTAGATTTCAAGTTTTCCATCTACTTTGTGAAGAGTTTATTGCTACAGTGTTTTAATTTGTGTCATTGGATGTTACTTTTTCAAGGTGTTTACACTTATGTTAATTTATGTAAAGTTTTGTTTCCAAGTTAACCATCTTTTGCATACCATGTTTGAAATTCCAGCTTCAAGTACAGTGGAGGTCATTGCCTCTCAGGAGAAGGTAAATCTGCTAACAACTGCGCCTACTAACTTTTCTTGACCTTCCTCCTCTCCTAAGCCTTTCTTTGATTTATTTGCTTCTTAGATGAAACCAAAAGCCAGTTCTAAAAAGCTGAGTATTAGAGCAAACGGATCAGGGAAGGCAACAAAACAGGTATATCATCTTCATTCACTTTCTCAGTTGCATATTAACTACAGTCTGCAGGATTTATAATATTGGTTTCTTCTGTTGGTTAATGAACTCGAACTGTGACAACTGTCTCTGTTAGATTTATCAATTAGGAGCTTGTCATAACTTGTCCTGTTGTACAATTATACAGCCTGTTTCTGCTACAAGAGGTCTCAATACATCCGTTTCCAAGCCTACACCCAACAGAGTCGGCAAAGTCAGGCTCTTGTCAACTACACCAACGTTCAGGGCATCCCTAGATGTTAGCAAAACTAAACTCGAAAAAGATTCCAAATTACCTGCGGGTTAGTCTCAGAACTCTTGTTATCTTAAAGTGTTGTATTACTTGTGTCTGTTTCGTCCATGTTTGATGACTTTGAAGTATATGCAGGTAAAGAGCCTTCGGTTCCTAGAATACCCATTTCACGAAGACCCACATTCCCAAAACCTTCTGTGGTTAAGTCAACTTTGCGTTCTTCAGCTGCCTCAAAGAATGAATTGACATCTTCCTGTTCTTCGCTAGAGAGCTGTGCCAGTGCTGCTTCATCCAGCGCTTCTCACAAATCTTCTCTGAATCAGATAAAGAAGAAGAATGATTCAAGTTCCAGAATAGCAAATAAATCTACATCTAGAGGTATTATGGGGCAGCCAAGAATCCCACCACCCCAGCCAACCAAGAAGACAACCAAGTCCAACCTTTCCTCCGCTGGCTCTATCAGCGACTGTTCATCAGAGTCATCACGAGCTTCTGCAACTAGCCAAACGGCTAAAAGTATCCAGAAAGCCGTCTCTGGTGCAAATGATACTGTGAAGTCTCTCAAGAACTCTAAAGATGCATCTGTTGTTCAAGCTGATGCTAAGGAAGGCACGAAACGAGTTTCAGCCATCAATGGTGGTTTGGCTCCTCCAGGTTCTATGAAACAATCAGGTCTCCGTGTGCCAACACCAAAAATCGGCTTCTTTGATGGAGTAAGTTCCCAAAACCAAATTTGCAACTTTTGGTGCTCCTAGTGATTGGTACCAGCTCTTTAAGTATTGTCTGATCTATTTCTATCTGGAATATGAGTATGTAGCTGATGTCTTCTCCCTCTACCTCTCCTTGGTAAACAGGGAAGACAGGGATCATCTTCATCTGCTGGTAAGAAGGTTGGGAAGTCACCGGCACAAGAGTCGTCGAAATTGAAAACTAAGGCAGCAGCTTCAAGGCTTGTCCCTGCATCGTCTCCGAAACTGCAAAACAAATTGTATTCCAAGAACAATGCAGAGGATCAACTTGAGGGGTGATGGAATCAAGATGATGATGATGCCTTAAAGGATTCAATAGTTCTTTTATATAATGGAGTTGTTTCTCTTATTTTCTTTTAATAGAACTTACCCCTTGAATGTTAGATTCTTATGTAATGTAACCCATCCCTTAAGTAAGAACAGTAATATTATCAGTTGTGCGTTAGAGAACTTAAATTTAACTAGTTTATAAGATATTGTTACTACAACTGCATTACACAGTACATGGTCTTAACTCAGTATCTCATATTAATCGCCAAGAGAAAATCAGAAAATCTTGTTTTTTTTTTGCTTAATGACACATGGATTAAAAGTTTGAAGTCTCCAAATAAATTCATCCTCAGCCATGCATAGATGTCTGTGTCAATGTGATAAAGTGTATTGGTGGTACACAGAGTGATCCGACAAGACGATATATTCATCATGTATTAGTACAATTCAAAAGGAAAGCAGCATTGCACCAGTCTCAAAGTAGACTACAACTAATGAACTTTATATTCAACATGATGTGTACAACTCTGTTTTTGTTTTCAAAGCTTTTGACTCATTTGACTCCTTTGGTTTATAATAAGTTCTCTCCTTCATAGTCTCTCATATCTCTCTCTCTCTTCTCTCTGGAAATATTATACCCATTTTCGATAGTCTCTCTCTTCCAACGTCCTCCATGGCTGAAAATGAAGATGATGTTGCCCTTTCTCGTTTCTTCAAGGTTTTCCTCTCAGAAACAGCCTCTGAATCAATGGTACATATCTTCTTCTCTCTCATATTTCCTTCTTTCACCACTGTAACAAGTAAAAGTTTTAGACTTTTTAGGTAGCTCTAGTATTAGCTAGAGAGTTATGGCTTAAAGGGAAAAGACTCTTTAGTGGGTTTTGTCGTCATCATGTTTCTTGCATCAAGTAGTAAGATAGAGAACAAGTGAAAGTGATAGAAAGATTCTTGATTTGTTTCTTTGTTAAAATCTTGATTTTTAGTTACAAACAAGTTTCTGATGGTTCACACTTTGATTTATCAGGCCATCCCAATGTCCTTTAATGAGCATCTAGAAGATCCACTTCCACGGAAAGCTAAGCTCCAAGGCACTGGAGGTGGAGTTTGGACTGTGAGCTTCACCACAATACGTGACTGTGCTTATTTCTCATCTGGATGGTCCAAATTTGCAGAGGACCATGAACTCAAGGACGGTGAGTTCTTGACCTTTGTCTATGATGGTCACCCCACGTTTGAAGTGCGTGTCTTCGGTCATAGTCGTTGTAAAGAGACAAGAGCAGTTGTGGAGACAGTGGAGCTTTCTGATTCTGATGATGAAGAAGAAGAAGATTCTTCAGTGGAAGCTGATGGTGAAGTTGAAGAAGTCAGCCAGAGTATCTATCCTGTTGACAGCAACCAGACAGTATCATATGATGAAGGTGAGAATGTTAATTCTTAGTAATTACTAATTAATACACAAACCAATGCTAAATCATGTCTTTGTCTCAGTTGTTGCAAGGGTTTCGAGCACGGAGGTCACTGGAAATCCATGCTTTACTACCAACCTTAAGCAGAGGACATATGAGCTGGTAGAGAAATGACATTAGATTCGGTTACTGTCTTAACCTTATGGCTTACTCATGTTTTGTTGGTCTTGTTCTGTACAGTTTATTCCAGCAAATGTGGTTAGAGAACATGCGCTTACGTTTGGAGATAGCATCAAGTACATTGATGCAGAAGGGGTCATGAAAGGGGGAAGAGGGAAATGATCTGATGATAGGGTTTGCTTCAAAGGATGGAACAGAATTTGTAGGAGGAACAGGCTTAGAGAGGGAGATACAGTTA
Organism: Brassica oleracea var. oleracea; assembly: GCF_000695525.1. Classification (NCBI taxonomy): domain Eukaryota; kingdom Viridiplantae; phylum Streptophyta; class Magnoliopsida; order Brassicales; family Brassicaceae; genus Brassica; species Brassica oleracea. The sequence goes on along the minus strand of NC_027755.1, from coordinate 28,532,594 downwards.
TCTGTGAGATGCTTCATGTCCGGAAGAAGGTTCACTCAATCAAAATCACAGTCACACGTGGTTGAGTCTCTTATCATCAGTTCATCACCATCACCATCATTATCAAGATGCAACATGAGACATACTTAAAAAAAAGCCACAGAGGCATTACATAATAAGCATTCAAAATACAACAGAAACATCAATAAGCTCATAACAGTCTTGAAACAAACAAACATGACTGTTATGAACTTATTGATGTTTCGTTTGTATTTTGAATGGTTATTATGTAATGCCTTTGTGGCTTTCTTTTAACTATCTTTCCTGTTGTATCTTGCATCCTTATCATGTAATGCATTTGTGAATTTTTAAGTATGTTTCTTATAGTATTTTGAATGTTTATTATGTAATGCATTTGTGAATTTTTAAGTATGTTTCTTATAGTATTTTGAATGTTTATTATGTAATGCATTTGTGAATTTTTAAGTATGTTTCTTATAGTATTTTGAATGCTTAGTGTGTAATGCATTTATGGATTTTAAGATATGTTTCCAGAGGTGAAAAAAACCCAACAAAGCTTGATATAATACTAAGACAATGAGGCAAAAAATGTAGTTTACATCTCTGACACACTAAACATGTAACTCACTTCCTGTGTGTAGCTATGTTCATTGGAGACTTGAAAACATATCTCAAAGTCATCATTAGTTACACTAGAACATTCCAGTGTTGGATGAAATACAAACATCACTAAATAATTTCTACAACATTCCAATGTCGCAAGCTGAGGAGTACTTGATTAACATAAGACTGACTGAAGATACAAACATTATGAGCATAAATACATATATTTTGATTCACAATACAAACCAGCCAGTAAAACGAAAGACACATGAAAAATTAATACTACCAAACCCTTATTATAAAACATTCAAACACAAATATTGATCTTATATTGTATATAGTAGCATTGCATTTTTTCACCAGCGATGAAGAGTTGGTACGAGCTCAAGAGGGACTTTCTTGGCGATGTTCAAATCTCCAGCTTCGTCCATGTCAATGTCTTCAATAGCCATCCCATTGGGCAAACTCCAATCAAAGAAATAAAGAAGGTTAAGAAGGCCAAGCTCAAGATTAGCCATTCCCAAGGCCATACCAGGACAGCTCCTACGTCCAGCTCCAAACGGCAACAGCTCGAAATGCTGACCTTTGAAGTTGATACTTGTATCTGAAAACCTCTCAGGAATAAATTCTTCAGCTTCAGTCCAGCATTTGGGATCACGTCCTATGGTGTAAGTGTTGATCTTGATCATGCTGTTCTTGGGAATGGTGTAGCCTTGAATCTCTATCTCGGACATTGTTTGTCTCGGGAGCAAGAGAGGAGCAGGTGGATGTAATCTGAATGATTCTTTGATCACTAGCTTCATGTACTCAACTTTCTCTAGGTCTTCTTCTATGATTCTCTCTTTGTTGAATCCGAGTGTTGTTCTAATCTCTTCTTGGAGTTTGTTCATTACTCTTGGATGTCTGGTTAGCTCTGTTATTGTCCATATCATTGTTGTTACTCCTGCGTTTATCCCAGCCAAAACCACATCCTGATAACATGACATACGTATAATTTAAGAGGAAGTAACAAAATGAGCTAGAAAACAAGATCTATAAATGGGTCATAGCAAATCAATATCTACATCTTCACTTAACTTCCTCCCAAAATTATAACCCCGGTGCTTAATTATGTTCAACTTCAAAGATTGATAATCCTTCGGTTTCATATTAAGTGTTGTTGTATAATAACTTTTGTTACAAAATAATTGTTGTTCTATCATTTTAATATAGTTTTTTCACCAATTTATATCTTTTATCCCAAATTAAATTAAGAAAATAATAATGTTATAGAATTTTAATAGTCAAATAAGGGCAAAACCGAATACTTAATCGTTTTCTTAATTTATGTGAAGATACTTAAAACAAAATCTATTTTGCAAAGGATAAAGTATAATTAAGAGAAACTCACTGTCATCATTGCTTTGAGATGATGAGAGGTGACCTTGAAAGAACCTGACTTAGTGGGTCTATTGATCATATCCAACATAGCACTAACTAAGTCTGAATGATCTTGGGTTTGTCCAGCTTTCATATGCTCATCTATCACATGTTGAAAGAAACTGGTGAGCCTGGAAAAGGCTTTGTTCATCCTTGAATGCTGACCCGAGATACGGTCAACAAGCCAGCCGAGACCCGTGGGGAAGAAGTCAGTGAATGCCAATGCGCCTACACTGGTTTCTGCCTCTTGCACCAGCACTTCAACTCTGTCCATATCGATGAAATCACACTCATGGAAGTTCTGTCCGAAGGCGAGTCTAAGTATGACACCAGCGGTGAAAGAGTACAAGGCTTTTCTCAAATCCACTAGGGTTTGTGTTTGGGCAGATTTTGACATTTCCTTCACTAGCAAGTCACCTTCTTCCTCTCTGATATACCTCAAAGACTTTTGCTTTTGCGGACTAAAGAGCTCGAGTCCCACGAGTTTTTTCATCTCTCTCTATTCCTCACCATACTGAGTGAACCCAATGTCTTTGAAGTTGTAACTAAACAACTTCAAACCGGCCAACTTAGGTCGGCTACAAGTCTCCAGATCATGAGTCTTGAGGACTTCTTTAGCTGCTTCCTTGGAGGATAACACGACCACAGGGACGACACCGAAACGGAGAAGCATCACTGGTCCATGTTCTAAAGAGAGCTTGTGAAGAGTACTGTGAAGCAGTCCTCCAAGCTGGTGCAAGTTCCCGATGATGGGAAGACCCGTAGGTCCCGGGGGAAGCTTCCTTTTCGAGGGTAAAAGCTTTTTAAAGATGATCAAAGCGACAAGGGAGATGAAGAGGAAAAAAAGGTAGATAGACATAATTATTATTCTTACTACTACTATTGATGTGGGATTAAGCATTTTGTTTTCAGAGAGGGGATATATAGGCAGTGCGATGCATGTGGTTAGTCTTTTGTATTTAAATGAATGTTTTATTTATTAAATCAGATGAACGAATCAATTAAGGCAACTGTCTCGAGTCATATCATGTTCTTGGTATGTAGCTGGAGAAAGTGACATCTCAAAAACACAGGTTAGATATATAGCAGTCTCTCTAACCAAACCGACAGCATACATAACGTGACAATCAACAAATCTAACATTTTAATGAATCTGATTCCTGTAACCAGAAACTAATTAGGTTTTATAATTATATATATATATATATATTTAAATTTCATATAATATGGGAAATATGAAATATTGGAATTCTTAACCTCAAATCAGGCTTGCTCTTTTTTATAATATATAAAGATGATTTTCCGTTGGATTTTTCTTTTATATCTTACTAAGAATCAAGATGAACAACCCTTATAGGAGGAGATGAGAGAAAATAAAATTATACATATCTAAAATGTTGTAATGTATTTTTCTTATAAATGGATGTCACATATATGATCCAAACTCTGACCACATAGAGTTTGGATCACATTGTTATCTTCCATTTATAAGAATATATAGGATAACCATTTACTTTATTTGGAAAGAACGCAACTCTTGTAGATATTTGGGTCTTTGGATAACTACAGAAGCGCTTACTAGGCAGGTTGATAAAGCAATCTGCAATAGGATATCTTCGCTGAAGTACACTGGGTATCACAAGTTGGAAGACTTGTTCCGTCGATGGGTGAAAGTATATGTTCGACAATAGGAGCTAGAGGTTTTTAAAATGATCTCAAAAAAAAAATTTTACTTTAGAACTTAGTTTACTCTCTTTTCATATGTAAATGTCCATTCATTCTTTGATTAATAAATATAAAATTTAATAAAAAAAAAGAATATATAGGATAACATTTAAGATGTGTGTAAAGTCTTTACACAAAATCATGTCTCATGTTGACAAAATATCAGAATAAAATAGTTAACATACTATCAATTTATTACTACCCATCTATTTCCTCAAAATTATATGTAATCTAAACTTCTAATACATAGACTTATCTAAATTATTCAAGAGATTTCTTGAGGAAATAGATTGTTCGTAATAAATTGATCGTATGTTAGTTATTTAACCATTTATTTCTGATATTATGTCAGTATGTGATCCAAACTCAAGTCTCAACCCACAAGTTTTCGAATTTAGATCAGTACAAGTCTTTTTGAAGATATAAGCATATTAATTATGAACATAAATATATAATTACTTCAAATACAAGTCATCCAGGATAAACGTCGAACAAAAACGAAATGAAAAAAATATATATTAAAATCCGAATCTTATGTATACGTATTATATTATTGTATTTGTGTGTTTAGAAGCGATAAAGAATTGGTATGAGCTCGAGAGGCACTTTCTTGGCGATGTTTAAAGATCCGACCTCGTCCATGTCAATGTCTACAATTTTCATTCCATCGGGCAAACTCCAATCAAAGAAGTAAAGAAGGTTAAGAAGGCCAAGCTCGACGATGGTCATTCCCAAGGCCATCCCGGGACAGCTCCTACGACCAGCTCCAAAGGGCAAGAACTCAAAATGCTGACCTTTGTAGTTGATAGATGTATTTAAAAACCTCTCGGGAATGAACTCTTCAGGGCTATTCCAACATTGTGGATCACGTCCTATCGCGTATGTGCTGACTTGGATCATGGTGTTCTTAGGAATGTTGTAGCCTTGGATTTTGATGGCCGACATTGTTTGTCTTGGGAGCAAGAGAGGAGCAGGTGGATGTAATCTGAATGATTCTTTGATCACCAGCTTCATGTACTCAACTTTCTCTAGATCTTCTTCTCTGATTCTTTCTTTGCTGGATCCTAGTGTTGTTCGTATCTCTTCTTGGAGTTTCTTCATCACTCTCGGATGTCTGATTAGCTCTGTCATTGTCCATATCATAGTGATTACTCCCGCATTCACACCCGCCAAAAATACATCCTGAATTAATTAATAACACAATAATTTACATTTCTATTTTATTAAAATAATATATTTTTTTGAAACTTACTTTCACTTGTGCTATTTTATGATTTTTGCTATTGAAAATTTTAGATTCATTAAGGATAATATTGTCAGATCAATTTTTTAAATCAATAATGAATATATATTAAATATATATATTAACTGTGGTAAAATTTTATATTTATTTTATTTATCTATTTTAAAATAATTAAATAATTTATTATACAATTTTAAAATTAATTATAAGTTAATTAGCTATTAAATCTTAATTTTATAAAATGAAAATAATGAAGTAATTAATTTTAAAATTTTAAAAATTTTAAAAACAAAATAATAAGTATTTTCTAATATTTAATATATTCCCTATATAATTTACATATAACCAAAATAATGATGTGCATTCAAACGGAGATAGAATCTAGTTTATTTTTAAATAGAAACAAAAATAAATTGAACAATAAGATAATAAGATGTGTATCCTGCGATTCAAATTATTATATTGAAAAATAAGATGTGTGTATCTTGCGATTCAAGTTATTATATTGGTACTACAAAGTTTGTGCACACTCACTGACATGACTCCTCTGAGATGATCGGAAGTGATCTTTAAGGAACCAGTTTTGGTGGGTTTATTAACCATATTCAACATGGCACTGACGAGGTCTGAGTCTTCCTCAGGTTGTGAAACCTTTAAATGATCATCGATCACATGTTGGAAGAGACTAGTAAGTTTGGAAAAGCCTTTGTTCATCCTTGAATGCTGACCAGAAATCCGGTCTAGAAGCCATCCAAGACCCGTGGGGAAGAAGTCAGTGAATGCCAAAGCGCCTACGTTGCTCTCTAATTCCATCACCATCTCTTCTACTTCCTCCATATCTATGAACTCGCACTCATGGAAGTTATGTCCAAAGGCGAGTCTAAATATGATCCCGGCCGTGAAGGAGAATAGAGCTTTCTTCAAATCAACCAGGGTTTCTGTTTGAGCAGAGTTTGATAATTTCTTGACCAGCAAGTCACTCTCTTCCTCTTTGAGATACTTCAAAACCTTTTGATTTTTGGGACTAAATAGCTCGAGTCCAACAAGCTTTTTAATCTCTCGCCATTCCTCACCATACTGAGTGAACCCAATGTCTTTGAAGTTGTAACTAAACAACTTCAAACCGGCCAACTTAGGTCGGCTACAAGTCTCTAGATCATGAGTCTTGAGGACTTCTTTAGCTGCTTCCTTGGAGGATAACACGACCACAGGGACGACACCGAAACGGAGAAGCATCACGGGTCCATGTTTTAAGGAGAGATTGTGAAGAGATTTGTAAAGCAATTTTCCAAGCTGGTGCAAGTTTCCTACGATGGGAAGCCCTATAGGTCCCGGAGGAAGATTCCTTTTTGAAGGTGAAAACTTTTGAAAGAAGAACAAAGAGAGAAGGAAGAGGAAACTTAGTAATAAGAAACTCATTTTCTTGTTTATGTTTTTATCTCTCTTGTTCTCTGTTTTTGGAGTGGAGAGCAATTTGTTCTCAAATAGGCAAATATTTAAACCAATACATGTGGTTAGGTTTTTCCACAAAACCAAAGTTTTTTTCAATTATGTTAGAAACTTTTGATTTAAACAACTCTCTGGAGGCATATCTTGTTGATGTATGGATGGAGAAGTATAAGTCCCGTAAAACACAGTTTAGTTATAAAGACCTCTCTTTGACCAAACAAACAACATAACGTTGCGATAGAAAAAGAAAACATTATTGCGGAAGTCGGAACTGATCGATATGTGTGTAACCACCAAAAAACATGTTGTAGATCATCAAATTTCTAATTCTTTTTTTTTTTTGGTGCAACTAAAGTTTCTAAAGTATAATTGAAACCACTAGAAAACCCCTTCAAACTTATTAGCTTTAATTATCCATATTCTTACTAGTTTTATTTTGTTCCTTCTACCAAATCACGTAAAGCCTTTTTAAAATATTATTTACGAAGTTTCAGTTTAAGAATATCTCTCCAAGTTCTTAAAATAGCAGAATACAAATAACTATTTTCCCATTTTAGTGATTTAATTGTGTGTAAAGCATTATTCTTTAAATTCTTCGTTTTTTGTAAATTAACAAAAAACAGATATAATTTTAAAAATTTACTATTCCGATCCTTCCATTTTAAATTAGGTATTATTGTAAAGTATTTTTTTTTTACGGTTTTAATGCAGTTTTGTATTAATTTATCTGTTTTATCTACGATTAAATTTTATAAAATAATAAATAATATAGAATTCTAATATATAATTAAATAAGAAAATAACTGAATATTTTATTATTTTAAATTTGTGTGGAAAAACTCAAACGATATCTGATTTGAAATGGAGTGAGTATTTATGTATTAAAACATTTTGGGTCCAAGTACCATAATTAATACTTCGGTTCAATCTTTGAAGAACATTATAGAAGTTTTGACTCCACAGTTTTGGTATTTGGTAGTGTATTTTACAAGTAACTAAAAGAAGACTTCATACTTTTGAAAACCATTTTTTTATAAATTCGTTGTGAGTTGTGTGACTAAGTTATACTTTAGTAAGCCTTTTTTCTTCTTAAATCTTGCGGAAGCAATTACTTTAATGTCGTGTCAACTTCTTTTTTGTTTGTCAACGATGCCTATATCAGCATAACACATTCAAAAGACCATCTCAATAACAGAAAATGAAGGATAAAACTTTAGATTAACATATGTATTAATTGTAGACATTATTAAAACATTATTGGTAAAATACCGATCACAAGACATGATAATGATAAGCTTAAAACAATTTTAGATAAAACAAAGCCACACCAATAGTATTTAGACAAATATGTAAAAATATGTATCTTATTAAAATGATAACATTCTCTTCACCAGCGATGACGAATTGGAACGAGCTCTAAAGGAACTTTCTTGGCGATGACGAAAGCTCCATCTTCTTCCATATCAATATCTTTAATGGTCATTCCCTCGGGAAAACTCCAGTCAAAGAAGTAAAGAAGGTTAAGAAGGCCAAGCTCAACGATTGTGATCCCTGTGCCCATCCCAGGACAGATCCTACGTCCGGCTCCAAACGGCAATAACTCAAAATGCTTACCTTTATATTCGATAGGGTTATCGACAAACCTCTCGGGGATGAACTCATCGGGTTTGGTCCAGTATTTGGGATCACGTCCTATCGCGTAAGTGTTGATTTGGATCATTGTGTTCTTGGGAATGTTGTAGCCTTGAATCTTGACGTCGGACATTGTTAGTCTTGGCAGCAAGAGAGGAGCAGGTGGGTGTAACCTGAATGTTTCCTCGATCACTAGCTTCAGGTACTCAGCTTTCTCTAGATCTTCTTCTGTGATTTTCTCTTTGTTAGGTCCGAGTGTTGTTCTAATCTCTTCTTGTAGTTTCTTCATCACTCTAGGATGTCTGCTTAGTTCTGTCATCGCCCATATCATCGTGATGGCTCCAGCGTTGACTCCAGCCAAAAATACATCCTACTCCAATGATATACAAATCATTTCAATGGTTTTGTATTTTTAATAGGATATCAAAATTTAATTAGGGAGCATAAATGTGAACCAAGTCAAAAAAAATTCTAGACATATTCAAAGCCGGCGGATCTTATATTTTGAAACCATAAACATTTACTAAAATCTTAAATGATAAAATATTTTCATAATTTGGAAAAAAATCTGAATGTATATAACTTCTAAAATATTTGAGAACCAAAACAAATGTTTCAAGAGACAGTGTCAGATCCGGTCCTTGACCTATTATCAGAAACAAGATAATTGTTCATATATTAAGTTACGTGCCTTCCAAGCTATAATTTTATTACAAAAATCAATAATTTAGTAATATTTTTCTAAATAGTTATTTTTCCATTCATATGTATGTCCAAGTCAACCATGATTGAAATTTAAGTATGAGAACCCTAACCTCAAAATAAAACGTTCATACTTAAAAATTATTAGTACTCACCGACATGACTCCTTTGAGATGGTCATCAGTGACTTTGAAAGAATCGCCTTTAGTGGGTTTACTGATCATATCCAACATGACGCTGATGATGTCCGAGTGATCTTGGGGCTGTCCATTCTTCAAGTGATCATCGATCACATACTGAAAGAAGTTGGTGAGTTTGGCAAATGCTTTCTTCACCTTAGAATGCTGCCCAGAGAGCCGGTCTATGATCCATCCCGCAGGGAAGAAGTCAGCGAAAGCCAAGGAGCCGAGGCTGGTCTCAGACTCTAGCACCAACTCTTCCACTCTCTCCATGTCCACGAACTCACACTCGTGGAAGTTTTGCCCAAAAGCAAGTCTACAAATGATGCTGGCCGTGAAGGAGAATATTACTTTCCTCAAGTTAACCGATGATGAGTTTTGTGTCTCATCAACAGCTTTTGATACTTTCTTGACCAACATTTCACTCTCTTCCTCTCTAATATATCTGAATGACTTGAGTTTCTTCTGGCTAAAAAGCTCGAGCACCGCGATTTTCCTCATCTCTCTCCATGTCTCACCAAAAGGAGCGAAACCAATGTCTTTAAAGTTGTAAGTAAACAACCCGGTGCCTACTGTTTTAGGTCGGCTACAAGTCTCGAGATCATGAGTCTTGAGCACTTCCTCAGCTCCTTCTTTGGAAGAGACAACGACCACAGGGACTACCCCAAACCGGAGAGACATAACCGGTCCATGTTCCTGGGAGATTTTATGAAGAGATTTGTGAAGAAATCTTCCAAGTTGGTGCAAGTTTCCGATGATTGGAAGACCCTTCGGTCCTGGAGGCAGCTTCCCTTTGGATGATGAAAGCTTGTTAAAGAAGAGTAAAGAGAGAGGGAAGAATAAGAGGAAACAAAGGAAGATAGACATTTTTTATTGGTGGCTAACTTTCTTCTGGTTTGTGTTTGAAGTGAGGAGTAACTAATGAGTTCTCAAAGACAATATATAGAGCCACAGAGGCAATTCATGTGATTGGATTTTTGACTAATTCAAAGTTTCTAAAGTAAATTATTTTTCCTCTTTTTATGTCAACAATAAACTGTTTATTATATTGAAGTTTGTTTTAAGTGTATCCTATCTTGTAATAGGTATATTTCATGTTCTGAATGCTTATTTAAAGGTATTAAAAATTGTGTTAGTCCAAATGTAGTATATTTCAATTTTTATTGAAATGTTACTTTGAGTAAAAACCCACTTAAATTGACATAACGTTGTTAACAAGAAGGTTTCACTCTGTTATACTTTTAAGTGAAAAGGTGTTTTCAATCAAGTAACCTCTCTTGCAACACATATGTTTGGTTAAGGCTGGGACTTCGGGTATTCATGTCGGTTCCGAATAAGACTTCGGGTATTCATCATATTAAAAATACAAAACAATGAAATGATTTTTATATCATTGGAGTAGGATGTGTTCTTGGCTGGAGTAAACGCCGGAACCATCACGAGTTCTCAATCGGTTTCAAGTAAAAGCCGAAACCAAACCGATATCTATGAATAATCAACATTAATACCTATTGGATAAATAGTTTATGACCGAAATCAAACCGGTCCATTTTGGGTCAGATCCAGTTCGAATTTTCGGTTCCGATTAAATGTCGCAGGCCTATGTTTGGTAAACACAAAATAGTTCTATGTATTTTTTTTTTAGAGAATTCTTACAAGTAAATCTTCAAAACCTCCTAGACCAAAAAGTGCATCGTCAATTATTATGGCTGACTGGCTAAAATCGGAACATGCTACAAATATAAAAACATAATTGTATGAAAGATATGTACAATAAAGATTCTCTGCTAGTGTTATGGTTGTGTATATTACATTACTATTTTGACAGAATGCATATTACTGAGAAGAAGAAAAATACAAGAGGACAAATATCCCCCTTTTGTACAAATCTTTATCTAATAATGTATCCACTCGATGATAACGCGCGCCCTGAATTTTTTTAAAAATATATTGTACTTAAATATTATAAACAATATGCATTTTGTTATTAATAATCATTTTTACATTTGATTAGAGGTGGACATTCGAGTACCATTTGGTTCAGTTCGGTTCGGTTCCTTGTGGGGCTGGTTCAGTTCGGATCTTTGCGGGTCTGGTTTGGGTTTGGGTTCGGATAGCCTATTTAATTTTATTTCAAAAATTAAAGTACATATATACTTTAAAATTTTCAAAATCTAAAAATAAAAATAATACATAACATATATATTTGAATAATGTATGCCAAAATACTTAAACTTAACATAAAAATTGGTTGAGCTTAAATATTTGGATAGGAAATCAATAGATATTTTAAGTATTTTAGGTATTTTAAGTATTGTTTAACTATTTTAAACATGTACTTATAATTATTTGTATATATTTTCAAGTATTTTGGACAACTTAAAAACATCTTATATATTTTGCATATTCTTTTTGATATTAAATTTAAAACTAATTAATATATTTAAGTATATAAATCTGGTTTGGATATATTCGAATACCCAAAATATTTTGATACGGATCGGCTTCGGTTTGGTTCTCTAGATACCAAAATTTTGAACCCATTCGGATATCTAACCAATTTTGGTTAAAGTTCAATACTATTTTTTGGATCATTTTTGGTTCGTTTTTTTTTATTCGGATTTTTTTGTCCAACCCTATATTTTTGTTGTGACAAAATTTTAAACGAAAATGATGATGTATGGTTCATATTGATTTTGGGTATGCAATAATTTTAAATCAAAACACATTTTACTACGTATGTGGCTCATTCAGTTAATCACTAAAAACTGTTTTAGACCCATTTAAGGAAAACAATGGGTTGAACTTAAAAAAGTTATAATTTCAGATTGTCAATCGACACTTCCAAATATTCTCTCTTGGTGTTGTGACGAATAGAAATGGGTTTAGGGTTAGGAAATCAAATTTGTTGTGCATTTCATGTTCTCGTTAGGTGATTTCAATAATTCTTCTAAATAAATCTTAGTTGTATCGATCTCTTATAAGATTTTCGAACAATATTAGTTAATAAAATCTTACGCATGCAAAATTGTTTCTCAATTAGGATATATGAGATTAGAGTAATCACACATATCAACACAATACCTCTTATTTATTTACAATATATTTACGGTAAATAAATCAAAATAACCATTTTATTTATTTTATATGGTATATAATTATATTTCAATGATATTGACATAAATATAAAATATTTGAATATAAATATTTATCATTGAGACTTTCTACTCACATGGTTTTATTAACATTTGCATATTTGATGTAACAAAAATTTAAACCATTAAACCCAAAATTTTCAATGTGATATTTTTTGATGCAAATTTTAAAATTAAAATATTAAGGTCTCAATACTCTTTCAATGCAAATTAACATATTTATATATATTTTAAATGGTACAGTTTAATTTAAAAATATTGAATATATATATATATATAATATGAATATATGTTAAATAAAAATTCATATTAATACCATTTTATGATCATTGTATCTTTTTATAACAAATAAAAATTAAGCCATTAATCACAAAATTTTCAAAGAGACTTTTAACATTTTTTGTAATTTAAATTCGTTTTAAAAACTCAAAATATAACATATAACAAAAATTCTAATTTTTTTTTTATCATATGGTTATTGTGATTAATGAGGCAGAATACAAAAATTGTTACCAAATATTTATTATTCATAATCATTAATTGTCATATATACGTTAATCATATTAGGTAACATCGTAACTTTTATTTAAGGAAAAAATATACGCTTCTTATTTTTTTTTTGATAAAAAAAAGCTGCAATCCCAAGGGATCGATCCAGTTACTAGTAGACACAACAAACGTGTCACAGACCACTAAACTATGTTTTTTTTTTTTTTTACGCTTCTTATATTTCGGATTAATATAACATTTCTTAGCAATTGAATTTTTGGAACTACAAATTATTCAATTGATTCTTATACTGGCACGTAAACCAAATTAACATTCTAACTAGTTGATGTCCCATACTTTGTGCAGACTAATATATATATATATATTTAACCATTTTTAATTCTACTGTTCTTTTTATTAAAAGTATTAAATTAGATATAATTTTAAATTAATAATATAAAAAGAAACCTTCAATATTCATATTGATAATCAAAACATTTTCTATAGTAATAATCAAAACAGGAAACTTGGATTTGAAATTAAACATTTATCGTATTTGGACTGGAAAAAAAAATCAAGTGGCACTGAAAGAAATTATAAACAATTACAACTAAGCATGGGCGTTCGGGTACCCGTTGGCGTTCGGGTCAGTTTTTTCTTATTTCGGTTCTCTTTTATAACACCACCTAGGTCCTATTCTAGTAAATTTGCAAGTACGAGTCGAGTTCGGATATAACACATCGGGTTCAAATCGGTTTTGTATCACATCATAGAACCCATAAAGTAATCATATATCATTCAGATTCGGTTATATCAGATCGGTTCGGATATACCCGAAATAAAATCTAAAATTTAAAAGTAAAACATAAGAAATATATATTTATTTATATATAATTAAGTATTTAAGGTAGTTATTTAAATTTTAAATACTTATTGTTAGATAACTTATCAAAATAAATATGAAATTGAATATTTGAAGTATATATTCATGTTTCATATAATTATATTGTATATTATTTTGGACATTCGAATCGGTTTCTTTGGATATCTTTTTGGATTTTTCGGTTTTTTTGGTTTTTCAGGTTACCCGTTCGGGTTCGGTTAATAGCACTTCGGTTTCGGATATGTTTTGTACCACCTTACAAGATCCATTCGGATATTTTTTACATTTCGGACCAGATACGGATCGGGTTTTTCGGTTCGGATTCGGTTCAGATTTCGGATTTCGGGTTCCGTTAGAGTCACAAAATTTACTCCATGACCTAGACCAGTTCATCCACTATCTCGTCCCGCTAAGTCAAGGCCAAAGGCTTTGCAACCCATACCTAGAGTTAGCGTTTTCCGTTAGATCAAGGCCTAAGGCTTTTCAACCCGTACCACGACCTAACGTTGTGTTAGACCGGATTAGTCAATATCAAAGTACTCATGATGCGCATATAAGACAATTACTTTTATTGATTCAAGAAATATCCATACATTGATATAATTCGAGACCGGTCCCGACCTAAAGCCAAATCGAGTCAACTAAACACAAATCCACAATACCATTAACAAAAGGCATGAAAATCTACACTGGGAGTCCTAACGTCCAACACCAAGCCATCCAATCATCCTTACCTAAAGCTACCTGCAAAAAGAACAACGAAGTTGGATGAATAACCTAATGTTACTCAGCGAGTTACATTCCCCATCTAACAATACAACCCCTCGCTATCCCACCCCAAATAATCTAAAGCGAGAAGTTCACCTAACAATAAATCAATCCAATTCAATAGATAAGCAATATCAGAAATACCCAACAGATAATAATAGCTAGATAATTAACGATATAAAATCATAACCTCTAATGACTAGCTAACCACTCGAAAGCAACTCAAACTAGGGTTCAACATTCCTATATACTATATCTACGGCCCTATGTGACTTAGTGTTCCTCCTCTATCCTCGGCAATATCCAATCTCCCTACCACAAAGGCCAGAAGAAGGAACCGAACGCGGCCCACAGTACGTTCGGGTCACCGCGTGACAGCCCCAGTACATTCGGGCCACTGCCGGTTCTCACACGACGATTGCGGCCCACAGTACGTTCGGGTCACTGCCGGTCCCTACCCCGTCGTGTAACCACTCAGCCATAGGCCATGACCCCGCCTCTCTGAGTGTTCTCGATCCAGCAAATAAGGGATTACCTTGAACCTGCTGGGTACGAGGTCGAGGAAACACTAATCAACCCCTAAACAAGCCCAGCATGGGCGGGTTACGCACATACTGTATGACACCACTCTCTAACTCTACAACACTAACCACTAGCTCAAGTAATCCGGCCTATATGGCCTAAGACTACAAGTACTACAATCAATAAAACTAAATAACAATATCATAACCGGTTAGTCACTCCCTTACCAAGAGCTGACTAACCTTAATCACTCAGCCCATTAATGAGCAAGCAAGCATTAATTAACAAAAGCATTCAGCATTTGCTAATTAACCAATCAACCTAACTATTAGCATGCTACTACGATTCTCAAGCAATAACTATGCATGCTATTAACTCAATCAACATAACCTCAACTATTAACTAATCAAACCGTTACTCAGTTAGACCCGGCCTCCTGCCATGATCCAACTTCCAAGTAACGGGAACTTGCACGAAAACAAGTCAGCAATCAATTGATCATAACTTACAGTTCTTTGGCTGAACGTGGCCTTGACCCCAAATCCGTCTTCTGCGATCTGAACCCTTTTCCCGACCTTCTCAAGTAGACCCACGTCTGGACTGGTCTTGAACTGATCTAATCTTCACTTGACTGATCTTCACTCGATGGACCTTCAGTTGGACAGAACCTTCCCTAGGCGCTGACTCGAAATCAGTAGAGAACTGACCTCGAAAACTCTCTAAAACTCTCGAAATAGCTCGGAAACTCTTGCTTTCTTTTTTCCACTTTTCTCTCACGCTTTTAACTTGGTTTGGACAGGTCTGGATGTGTTGAAATGATCTGGGGTCGTGGGGTATATATAGGAGATAGCAACCAATCAGCTTCAGGTTGGTGGCAGCCCGTGTGTCGCTTCGCATGGCTCCGGACGCATGTGCGGCGGCACCTTGTGCTCCACATGGCTTGCTGCATGTCTCAGTCACATGCAGGACGACACACCCACGTCCAGATGGCCTTCCGAATGACTGGAACTCATGCAAGGCGCCACAGCAACTCACACATGGCTGGCCGCATGCTTCGGTTGCATGTGTGGCGACACCTCGTGCTTGGTCGATCCACCTCGTGCTTCTACATGTCAGGATGCATGTACTGCTTCCATGCACGGCGACACCTCGAGCTTCTATAGACATTCAGCCTGCTGGACAGTTGACAC
The DNA here is from genome assembly GCF_000695525.1 of Brassica oleracea var. oleracea. Taxonomy (NCBI): domain Eukaryota; kingdom Viridiplantae; phylum Streptophyta; class Magnoliopsida; order Brassicales; family Brassicaceae; genus Brassica; species Brassica oleracea. Next base: position 28,516,635 of record NC_027755.1, on the reverse strand, counting down.
CACGTTCTGATCACTCACAACAAGCTACCTCGTGCTTCTCGGTCCATTCGTCTGATTTCGACCCTTCCGGTGAATTTTCGTCATGTGATCAATCCCAAGTATTTCTCTACGCCCTTTCTGATGCTCTGAATATTTTTAATAAATTCCACTTGATCTCTAAACTTGAGAGAAAATATTTTCCGAGCTTCCGGCTTCCCCGAAAAATTCCATAATACCGAAATTATGGTTTTTGCCCAACTTCGGGTCTTCCTGTCATGCTTCCAAAAGTGGCATGCTTCGAACGTCCTTTGGATCAATCTACCACATTGTCTAACCATGGTCTAGTGGCATACTTGACTCATCGTTCAAACAAGAACAATCTGATCGCCCGCGACTCGACCACCCAAACATACTCGACCATTTTTTATGGGTTTCTACAGAGAGAGTAATGATCTTGTAAACCACATCGGAGGCGTTTTCCGATACTTCATAGTGGATGTTGTGGATCATGGATCCACCTCAGATGTAGTGCGCTGCGGCCGTGAACTGGGTGAACAATTCTTAAGTCATGAACAAGGATGAATCGTATGAGTAGTGAAAGAGACATGGGTATTATGAGCTTGTATTCCGCAAGTGGGTATCATAACCCCCAAATTTTGAATTATATTTTTTCAAATTCGAACTTTTTTATAAATTCTTTTTTTTGAATTGTTTTTTTTTTAATTTTTTTTTTTGAAAATCAAAAATTATGTTTGAAACTATTTTCAAAAATTTTAATATATTTTTAAGTATTTATTTATATATTTATTAGAATCCTAAATTTCATATTTCAAAAACCTTATTTCAGCCATAGTACTATAAATGTGGTATTTGTGGCAATTTCCCTATCTTTTTATATCTAATTGTTTTCGAAAAAGTAAATACATGTACAGAATATCAACGAGAGAGATTTTTCATCTACCTAGTATTATACTGTTATTATTAATAAAAAAAACGCTATATATACTAACATGGTCCCGCTCAAACACACCACAAAGTTCTTTAATTTTTTTTATTAATAATTAAAATGTAAAACTTAATATTAAATATATAACCAAAATTTGTTCTTAATAATATAGTATTAAATAATCTAATTTAAAAACATATAAAATATTTCACTGATAACAAATTCAAATTTTGAATAACTAATAATTTGTAGTAATACATATTAAATAGTAAGTTACATTTAAAAATTAATTAAATACACAAAAACGTTATTTTAACATGAGGATTGTATTAAATGATCTAATTTCCTACCATATTTTATATGTTTTTAAATTAGATTATTTATAAAAAAAATAAAAAAAAATCTAATTTGGCGGTCCTAAATTCTAAATGATACAGTAACTCTTTTTATAAGAAAAATCCCTCTCAAGTCTCGAGGCCTCCGTAAATTATGATCTTCTATAAACCTTACAATAGACCTTTAAACACAACAATAAAAGTTATCAAAAGAAGACCTTATATTCTGTTTTTGTCATAATTTTTCTTGTGATATCTACGGAATTTGTCATTTGTCATCTTTATGATTCGGTTCATCCCTTACTTTTTACCAAAATTTATTTTTATTAAAACCCTTAAACACAACAAAAAGAAGAAGGTGAAAGCGTGTGTGTGTATGAGTACGGACGGGTAAACCGCGTCCACGAGTCCTTTTTCAAAGAACTTCCAAATAAATTTAATGTGGCAACTGACAAGAGACTGTGGTTATAAAATATACTTGTCAATTATTTCTTACGACTATTAAGTTTTTGAAAACTTTATTATTTTAATTCGACAATTCTATTTTGACTATAAATGAATATTTTATTTCTTTTTATTAGAAAGTCACAAGTTATCTTCAAAGTGTGCAATCTCAGAGAGATAACTTATAGATGTGTCAAATGTTTACTTCTTCTTTAATTTGTTCAACATGTTTACTTCTTCATATTTGAATCTTTGGGATGAAAAATTATAAGATATTGGATATTTGATAAGCATTTGACCTGCTTTAGTTTAATACATATTTTTCTACATACCTAGATTTTGAACGTATTCCGAAGAACATATATAGAAAGATAGACTAAGGTTTAAAGAAACATGAAATAAAAACATGAATAAAAAACTGAAATTCATCATACATGTTATGTTAACAATCTAACTTTCAGATAATATGTTTATATGCATGTACTTTTGGAATATCTAACCAAATCTAAAATTAAGAATACGTATTAGTTAATACCTCCTTTTTGGCGATGGTCACTAGGCATTGGTATATCTTTATGAGCTAAATAGGTGAGTAACCAAAATGAAAAGTGTAGTGAAGAATATAGCCATGTTATTCTGTTATTTAATCCATTGACTATGTGATTTTCTGTTGATGAAATTGACCTCAGGAAAAAGATTAAACAGATTCACAAGAAAGAGAAATCGACAGCATGCTTTCCGTATTATGGTTTACATATTTTATTATTATTTGTTGTTATATAAAAATAAATAATGAGATCCATTTAATTTGGTTATAGTTTAATGTTGTTAAAAGAATTAGCTATAGTTTAATCAATAAAAAATTCTATTCAAAATACATATAATATTTTGGCGTCAAAAAAGTGAATAATTATTTTTCTAAAATAATTGACTGATCTATCATTTAAGTTTAAGATGGTTTAAAAATAAGATTATAGTAGAACAACCAACGAAATACATATCTTTATGAAATGTTTTTGTTGTTTTATCTAATGAATTTGTTGTTTTACTTTCTGAACAAAGATGGCAAACGAAAAATCTTTTTTACAATTATGCTCTTCAGATTAGATAGTTTTTCTAATTTTTTTGAAAATTTTGATGATATTTCTGGATTTCGTATCATTGATACTGAACTTTTTCACTCAGTACCAAAATGTTGAAAAATGATTAAAAAAAAGAAGCTTTTAACATCCATTGTAGGCCTGGGCATCCGGGTCTTCGGGTCGGGTTCGGGTCGGGTATTGTCGGATCCGGATCCTTCGGGTCCTAGCAATTTAGACCCATATAGGTACCTATAACTTTTCGAGTCGGTTCCGGGTCGGGTCTTGTCGGGTTCGGGTCGGTTCGGGTCTATAATTTCAATACCCATAAAATACCCAAAATTTTCGGGTATATTTCGGATCCGGGTCGGTTCGGGTATTTAGGACCCGAAATAGACCCGAAGTACCCGAACTGGACCCGAAAACTCTAAAAATACCCGAAGAACCGCAAAAATACCCAAAAATTTATCCAAAATCAGACCCAAAAATCCAAAACATACCCGAATTTTACCCGAATACCCAAATTATATTTTCTAAAAATCTAAAATTTCACCAAAAACCTACAATTATACCCGAAAATCCAAACCCGAAACTTTAAAA
>NC_027755.1:28502098-28513205 GCF_000695525.1 Brassica oleracea var. oleracea | reverse complement strand
CTAGTATATACAATTATTTGCGGGTACTTCGGGTACCCGAACGGGTCCGGGTCCGAACCGAGACCCGCGGGTCCAAAAAAAAAAGACCCAATAAGTAATTAGCATGGACCCGGACCCGGACCCGAACCTGTATTTTTGGGTCGGTTCCGGTTCGGGTCTTCGGGTCCGGGTAAAATGCCCAGGCCTAATCCATTGTTTTATCCCATTTAAGGAGTAGCCAAAAGATCACATAGAAGACAGTAAGATAGAAGACCAAATCAAAGACCTCAGCCACAAGCCGGCGGACAACCCGTCCTCAGAAACAATACCCTTACACTAGGAAGATAAAACTGGAAGGAAAATACTTCCGAAAACAACAACTATAAAGAAATATAAAAAAAAAATTCTAATAAATATAAAAACTAAATACAAACCAACACTTTGAACATAAAATTAAGAAACACCAAATCACTGATTAAAACTATACTAGTCCAACAAAAACCAAACTCCGATGCTTAAGATAACAATTAAACCAGTCATTTCCAACCAAAATAGAGAAAATAAATGAAGCTCCAGCCAAGCTCATGTAGACACCAAATTTACTAGATACGCAAAATTTGATATGTAAAGCAAAAATTTACAAATAACATAAATAAAAATACAACAATATAATACCGTAGTTGGAAAAGAACTAGGTTGAAACAAAGTCGAGATTAAGATCTCTTTCCTTAATCCTTTAAACGTTCGTAGTGCGCCGGTTTGATACGTTTAAGAATCCCAGGATACAATTGTCTATATCTTCAGTCTCACAGCACTTGAGAACCAAAGCCTGTCGAACTTATTTCTATGTGATACTCTTAGACACAAAACAAAAAGAAGTAGAAGATAGTAGCTTTGTCTGTATCGGATGTGTGTGTCCATAGAACGAGAAGAGCATGGTTTTATATAGCCTCATAAAATAACGTGCATCACAAAGCACTAAATGGAGATTTTAATTTTGATTCTATCGTGATTATGAAATCATGGGCTGAAGTGATTCTCCGTATGTTACATCATTGAATCCAAAATCAAATTCATTATTGGTCAAATACGTTAGTCAAAGACAATAGACAAAGAGATCTTATGCTTTATTATTTAGTAAAATAATTAGCAATAGACTTTGGGTTAAGCAAATAATCTTAGTGGTTTAATTCAAAATTCAGTCCAGCCCAAATATCTCTTTTCTTAATACACCAAAGTGTCTACAAAGTTTTTATAACTTTATTTTAGTTTCTCCATTTATACACAAGAGGACTTCCACCTCATATTTCTAATATGAATATTTTACGAACAATTCTATATTATACTTTCATTTTTCATTCAAACGAACTTCGTTTTTGACATATGATTTCACTATAATATAGTGCTCATAACAATGAATCCAATAACAATCCGGTCATTTCGACAATCAAATTGTTGGAAAAAATCACCGGAATATTGGCCATAGCCATTTGTCCAAAAAACAGTTCCAACAGCTCAAACTTTTTCAAAGTGTTTATAGCATATATTCCATACCACAAGAAAGAAAGGTGAATAATGTTTATGATTCAAAGGCTTCATTCTATATATAAACATCAAACGTTCGTAATATAGAACGAAACAAAATATGGGCCGTATATATTGTTCTAGGCCCAAGGATATGTCTAAATATATCTATATAAATAAAGTGGACTCTCCGCAATCTGCCACATCATCAGGAAGATGGGTGCAATTTCTTCCACGTGGCGATATTTTTATGCTAATTTCCGTTGAGTTTCCATTGAAAAGTTTGGGTTACATGTTTTGTTCGGATTAAATCGTTGGGCTTTATTTATTTTTTTTCTGTCAAGGCCCAGCTCATATTGTTTTGCAGGTAGAGGTGGAGAGTCTCCCGACTCTTCACATATCACAGCCTTCGCGTACGTCTTTGTAACGGCTTCAATTATCTTCAGGTTATATTAATCCATCCATTTACTCCTATTCTCTCTAACTAAATCGGCCATAGCATCCTCCTCTGTAATAGACTGCTTCACCTATCAATGTCTCCACTGTTTGGGATGAACAGTCCTACCAAAACCGAAATCCCAAATCCCAAAGGTCTCTCTCTCTCTCTCTCTCTCTCTCAAGCATCAAATCCATTAGTGGCAGAATTTGTTTACTCTGCTCGCCGATTTAACTACGCTGAGCAACCACCGTGTTTGATTAAAGCTTTGTACGTATTTAACCATTTTGATAGTCCGATCATATTTTTTTTTTGTCAAAACCAATGAACCTAGCATCGATTCTTAGGAATGAATCAGTTCAAGGATGTTATCAACGTTTACTTTATACGAAGGGGCTTTCCATTGATCCAAGCAACGTAGCGTACACAATCATGTTTGGCAGACCCTTAAGGTTTTGTGTCTGACACGCCATCATGGATCCATTTGGATGTGTTGGAGAAACTAATAACGGACTATTCAGCGACATGTTTTTTTTTGTGAAGCCACTTGATTTCCTAAACATTTGGTAGTGGATCCATATACACCTTAAGAATATCAAAACTTTATATGAAAGACCAGATGGTGATGCGACCTCTTGGAATTTTGTTGAATGTTCTTTTCAGGATTTAGGCGGGTGAAGCAGCGGTGGATCAGGAGGATAAGATGGTTGTGCCTCCAAGGAAGGAGCATGAGGTAGAGAAGAAACAAGAACCGAAGCATGAACCTGAGCCGGACTTTGGAGAATAAAGAGAGGAAGATAAAAGCTTTGAAGGAAAAAGATGGAGAATTCGGCATACAATGACTTCAAAACACTATAAAGAATTACTCAAAGCCATGGAAATTATTGATGAATATATATCTTTATCACAAATCATCCTGCTGTAATCTGGAGATGGCAAAGGTATAGTCTTTTGTATATGTGTATAGTTTTTATGTAAATTAGTCTACAATTTTTATGTCATTTGTTTGGTATGTGGTTGAGTCTAAATTTGATCATGTTTGGATTCAGTATTATTAGTGAATCAATGTATAGTTCTTATGTATATTAGTCTATATTGATTTGTTTGGTACATGGTTGAGTGTAAATATGATCATGTTTGATTCAGTATGATGAGTGAAGGTATAGTTTCATGTAGTCTACAGTGATTTGCTTGGCTCAAAGTTGAGTCTAAATGTGAATTTGCTTGATTCAGTATGATGAGTGCATCAAGGATTGTGATAAGGCTGTTGAAAAAGTCTATGGGGAAGATGGAAAAAAAGTCTCAAAAGACTGTGAACTTGTGATTGAGTCTTACATAAAGCCCTTACGGAGCACCGCAACCTAAACACGTTGAAGATGCTGAATGAGGCTGAGAACGTCAAGAAAGAGTTGGCGCAGGAAGAATAATTTGATTGGTGAGGTGGAGCATGAGAAAGCTATTTTGGTAAAAAGAGTTATACTAACACCCTGGTGTGTTTGTAATACAGGTAATGAATTCTTCAATGAGCAGAAGTATCATGATCTGTGAAACATCATACTGCGAAAAAAAAAAATCAAAAAGACTTAAGGCCAATTCTAATCATCTTATGTGTGTCACTGTTTTGTATAAAGGCTCAATATTTGATTGTTTGAATTAATTTTTTTGCTTTCAATTTCATACAGGCATACAATAACCGAGCGGTGTGTTACACAAAACTAGGGGCAGTACCCGAAGGATTAAACTATTTGATTATTTGATTTTTTTAAAAAAAAATTTTTTCCTTTCCTCACTCCTAAAATTAAAAAAAAAATGAATAAAATCCTCAATACATACGTAAAACAATAAAATGCATTGCCCCATAAGTAAAAACTTTTTCATTTTCACTCAGTAAGAGACAGAAACGCATTGACATGACATCATGAGATCTACTAACAATAAAATGTATTCATAAAATCAATTATTAGTTCCCGACCCTCAACTCTTAATTGGCAAGAACTAATAATTCAAACTAGATTGGACTAACAACTAGCAGATGAAAAATGAAGAACTAATAATTCAAACTAGATTAAACTAACAACTAGCAGATGAAAAATGAAACTAATGAAATTCAAAAGAGAATGAATGTCCGTATACGCGCCGGAAAACCCCTGGTTTGTTAATAAAATAAAGATATGTTTCAATCTTTTGATTGAAACAATGGCGACGATCTCTGATCTTTCGAGTGATCTGGTAGAATAATACTCACAAGGGTTCCGATAACTTGTTTAGGAACAGTGAGATTGACTTGCAAAAGATGGAACACTTTATCCAAATCTCAGCTTTTATGCAAAGCAGAAGCAAAAGAGCAGTTTCTAGGGTTCATGATAAGTAAAACTAAGCTGTTTTCCTTGAGATTCGACGTGCATGAAAAATTCACAGTAAAGGAGATACTTGATTCGTTTAATCAAGTCGAGATATCTGAAGTTCTTGTCTGCGACGGCTTGTTGTTATGCGTCACTGTCACAAGAGACGAGTACAGTCAACGCCTCATGCTCTGGAACCCATACTTGGGACAAACAAGGTGGATCCAAACAAGAAGATCTTACGATAGATCAGACGTATATGCTCTTGGATACGACAAGAGCACCAACCGTAACCACAAAATCTTGATGTATTGTTATGGTTACAAGGAAGATGAATGTGAAATCTACGATGTTAAGTCCGATTCATGGAGGACTCTTGATGTCAAGCTACACTGGGGCTGGGGCGAAGAGTACTTCCATGTCAGCGCATCGCTGAAAGGAAACACTTACTTTTTGGACCGCGATGGACATGATGAGATGTTCACTGGTTTCCTTGTCTGTTTCGATTTTACAAGATTTGGAGAGCTGCTTCCTCTGCCTTTGGTCTAGTTATAATTCTAGGGTTACTCCTATCTCTTATCTCTTGTTTTCAGGAAGAGAAACTCGCGGCTTTATATATGCGCAGTCCTATATCTGGGATGGGAATTTGGGTTACAACTAAGACTGAGCCCAATAAGCTGTTGTGGAGCAACTTCTTTAAAATTAATTTGGAAGCTATCCCCCGTACTAGTCGTTTTCGAACTCGCAGTTTCTTCATTGATGAAGAGAAGAAACGGTTTTTTTTTTTCCTAATGGCAGTGTTACCAATACCAAGTCCGAGAAGGAGTACTACAACACAGCTTACATCATTGGAGATAATGACTTCTTTAAACAGTGGATCTTGGAAGAACTGACACTCCCCATTATTATTTTGATCCAGTTGTGTGCTCCAACTCTTATGTTCCAAGTTTAGTGCAAATCAAACAAAAGGAGAGAGAAGGAGAATAGGAAGCAGCTCTAGTCCTCCCTACCTATGCAAAAGAAAAACAATAAATTTAATTTAGCTTTTGCCCTTTTTACAATAATATGTTATTTGTGTCTTGCATCACCTCCTTTTTTTTTCTTGTTTTAGTTGCTGCAATGTACTACTTTTAAACAAGGCTAATCATTCTGAAACTTGACTGAAGATGGCGTTATATATTGTTGCGAGGGTACTCGAATCTTTTTATTAAAAAAATATTACATACGATTCTACAGCCGACAATTTTACTTGCCTTCTGAGATTCACGTTTGACTGCATCACCAGAGCCGCTCTATCAGATCAATGCTTGACAATACTTTTTGTGTCATGCTACACATCTCTTGTAAGTCTTTTCTCCTTAATTCGCATAATTCCATCTAATCTGGTGTTTAGGTTTCTGTATTTCTAAAAGGAGAAAGTTTGAAACTCTTTACATTGTTTTTAACTAGTTTTCTATTTGTAAGTGTTGTCCTTTGGGATTGAATTGGTGGGACATAATCTCTGACAAGTTTTTCCAAGGAGATAAGATGTCTATATACGTTATGGTATTTCTCTACAACACTACAGTATTTCTTATGTCATGTTGAATTTCTGTGTTAAACCATTTTCTTTTTGTGAATAGCTTACTTGCTCTGTTTTGTATCAAAGGGATGTGACAAATTAGTATTAAAAAGTTGCAGAGGATTTAATATATTAGAGACAATACTTAGTGAATTTATTCTGCTATCTTATTTTCTTATGAATTAATTGAACTGTTTTGGATAGGTTTTAGCAAAAAGGAAAGGGAAACCATAATGAACCGGAGAAGAAACTGAAAGCTTGTTTCCTTTTAACTTTAATCAATTTTTGTTTCTTCAGTTCTCATGTTTATGTGCGTGTCAGGAACGAATCTTTCTGTGTTCAAGAGAGATATCGATGAACTCATAGGCGAGTTTGTGGAGGTACTTTAGTTTTTTTTTTCCTCCATCTTTGCCACTTTAAATTTCGTATCAATGTTTTCAGACTTTGAACTTGTTGAGTCTTTGATTTTACTTTCAGGGTGATTTGACTTCCTTTGCTGATATGAAGAGGGTGTGGCTATCCCGAAAGTTTTCTTATGTTTATGAAGCACTTCCTAGCTCCAACTTAGTCTTTTTCATTCAGTCATTACTTGCTCATGCCATTGGTACGTTTAGGTCGAACTCATAGTTTTTTGGAACACTTATATCTAATCACCCTTGCTGTTTGTATTCACATTGTGCTTGTTATTTAGCTAAGCCTTATGTCTACAGGTCACATGGTTTGTGTTGATGAAGACTTGGAGGTCTTTACTGTCTCTATTGCCTTCATGAGATCCAACCTTTCAAACCCAAGTTCTGGATTGTAACTCACTTCGTAAAGTGTTTACAATCTGGTGATTGCTTACCTGACAAGTTAGATCCTTTTTAACTAGTTTTCTTTCTTCAAGCCTAGAATGTGAAAGCTGCTGTGATGTGATTCATTGAGGGATCTTATAGTTGAGGCAAATGACAAAGGTGTGGAGATAGCTACTGCTCTGGTGAAACTAATGCTTGACAGAAAGGTGTTTATATTTGGAGCTGTGGACTTTGATGAAGCGTGTACAACCAGGGGCGAATCTAGACAATTTAAACAATGGGTGCATTACTGGTGATGAAATAATAAAATTGCATATGAAAAAGATTGAACTTTGGAAAGTGAGAGTGCACAAACTACTTTTTACCATATAAGCTACCATTTTTTGATGTTTTACATACAAAATTTAAAATTTTAATATAATTGAGGGTGCACATGCCCCCACGCCCTATAACCTGCCTTCGCCACTGTGTACAACCAAGAAAATTCATCAATTGACAGAGCTACAGAACGCACTTGTGCGGTGTACCTATACAAAGTATGTCATTTTGTCCCTTAAGTTACAAATCGTGATTTAATGTAACCTTGTAAGTGATATGATTCTCATCTTGATTTGGACAGATTAACCTCTGACACCAAGATTGAGCTGATTTAGCCATTGTAATCACCGGTCAAATTTTTTATGTATGCCCGCTAATGAAATAGATATGGCAATTACATTTAGGTTTTGAGTCAATTTTTCACAGTATTTCCTTTTCTAGTAATACTAGAAGTCAGGTTGTGTTTAACAACTACACACATCTCAAAAGATCAAAGAGAGCAAGATGTTGATGAGGAGAATATCCATCAAACTATAAAGGTATTCATTATAAAAAAAAATTTCGGATGAATAAATTTAATATTCATTAAAAAAAGTTGATTAGGAGATATGATAATTTTTTTGTGAAATTTAGTATCTAACTATGGGGGATTGAGGATGTAAATTAGGGTCAAGGGTGAGTGTTTTTTTACTATTTGGAAATATATTCTGTCATATATTCTCTTGAGTATTTGTTATATTTGCTGTATTTTCTTAAGAGCTGAGTAACAGAATATAGCCATTGTCTTGTTGGAAGCTAAAACCAAAGAACTAACCATGGATTATAGATGTTGCTGACACAAAATAATTAGATTAGCAATTGATGTTGTACTTTAAGATAAAGGATATATACAATATCATTGTTCTTTTCTAGTAGATTAGATACACCAGAATTTCTGTTATTTTTATAGTAATATAGTTTGTGTTATATTTAGTTGAACACGTCATACGTATGTATGTGGTGTGTATTTTATCAATATTATAAAAACAATTAAACTAAAAGAGGAGTTTATGTGGCTGATTTGGACAAAAGTGACTATGATGATTGTATATCTTCAGATAATGTGGGACCCGGTTAAGGGGGTTGGTGAGATGAGTGGTGTTTGCTGGATCTTTGCCACTGTGGTTGTTGCCTTGGTGGTCCTTTTACCGAGGGCCCACACATTGGATCACCAATATTTATTTTAGTACAAAATTTAGAACTTTAAATAAAAATTAAATATAAAATACGAGAACTAATCTATTAGGATTAAAAATATTTTAACATTAAAAATATAAAATATGAAAATGATATTCATGAATAATCACAGAAATAATTATATTTTAACTGGTTCAAATTTGATATTAAATTTAGTTTATATATCTAAGTTATATTAAATCATATCATATTATTTAGAACTCTATATTAATGATTTGTCGAAAAAAAACTCTATATTAATGAAGATGCTCGCTGGTGATCTTGTTTTTCTTTCGCTTAGTCAAACATTCACTGGTGGTGGAGAGTAAAGAAAATAATAGGGTTGAAGAGTAACTATATACTCCTAGTAAATAATCTTTTACGCAGCCTTTCACTATTTTAATGATGCTACAGGTATAGAGTTTGATTTGTCAACTTTGACTCCCATTTCGCAATAAGAAACCGCGTTTTCGTTAAGAGTCCTGTTTTTATGAAGAGTCGTCAATACATAATTTTAAGATTTATTCTTAGGGTGAACTACCAACCAATAGTATTTCATCATTTCAAATTTAATATCATAAAAAAAAGAAATAAAATATTATCAAGTTATATTATGTTTTTTAAAATAAAAAGGTAAAAAAAATATAGAAGTTACAGAAAAAAGAATTAAAAAAATATTTTTAACGTCGTTAGCAAAACACTAAACCCTAAATCTTAATCTCTAAATCTCTAAACCCTAAACCCTTGGGTAAATCTTAAACCCTTGGAAAAATCCTAAACTCTAAATAAAAAACACTAAAACCCTAAACCCTAAATCCTAACCCTAAACCCTAAATCCTAACCCTAAACCCTTGAGTGTTTTAGTGTTTAGTGATTTTGATTTAGAGTTTAGGATTTATCCAAGGGTTTAGGGTTTACCCAAGGGTTTAGGGTTTAGGGATTAGGATTTAGGGTTTAGAGATTAGGATGTAGGGTTTAGTGTTTTGCTGATGATGTTAAGAATTTTTTTTTTTTTGGAATTTACTACTATTTTTTTATTTATTTCTTTTACCTTTTAATTTTAAAAACATAATATAATTTGACAATATTTTGTTTCCTTTTTTAAAAGATATCGAATATGATATAATACAATCCTATTGGTTGGTGAACCTCACCCTAGGGAGTGAACCAAAAAATAAGTCTAATTTTAAATGTGGAAACTGATGTTTGATAATATATAACGTAATGAAGTTTGTTGTTGAGTAACTCGTCTTTGCGAGCTCATCTCTTTGTAAGCCTATCATCATGTTAAGTTGTTAACTTGTTAAGCTCAAGAAAATCCAGATGCTTAATGTCTGAAATTAAGATTAAGAGACGACTTTGAATGATGCATTCAAGATACTAAAGACGCGCGCTATAAAAAGAGAAAGATGTCACCGTGAAGGGGATAGTCTCTCACTAATTTTGTAGGAAAAAACAATTATGCTCGTATTTCTTTATTTTGTATTAATCAGAGTCTCCCTTTTCAGTTCAGTTTAATGCATTCTGTTCATTTCTTGCTATTCTTATCAAAAAGTAAAAATCGAAAGAAAACGTGTTCCTCGAATAGAATACTACACCAGATCATGCGTCCACATTCCTGTTGAGAGGAATTTAAAACGTTAGATGGTATATTCAACTTAAATGGTGATGTTGTAAAAAGGATGTGTTGATTGTTCTAAAAATTTAGCTCAATGCATGGTGTTTTCCGGTTTATTTGCTTTTTCCTTAGCTATTTTCTTATTAGTTACATGTTCAGTGAAATATCTCAGGAAAAATATATGTAAATAAGTGCCAGAGTTATGATTGTAGTTTCCTATTGGAGTCATCGCCTACTACAATAATGAGAAAGAGCATATATCTAACACCCCTATACCGTTTTAGGCATAAGTCGAACCACCGACCAACAATCAAACAAGAACATAACCGACGGGCCGACCGTCTACCAAGGCTCGGAAGCGCTACATGACGGGTTAACGGGCATCCGGCCAAGGTCACAAAGGGTGCAATTCGTGACTAGGCCAGTCCGCCCACTAACACGTCCCGCCAGATCAAAGCCTAAGGCTTCTCAACTCGTACCCCAATCTGACGTTGTGTTAGCTCGTACAAGATAATATCAGAAACAACAAGGCATTTGCACAAAACATTCGCGTTATTTATTTCATATGGTTCACAACACACAAAATATTATACAAGTGGTGGCATGCCAAGAAAGCCAAAATACATACTTATAGTCTGAAACGCTTTAACCAAAAAGATGCAAATCTACACCAGCCAGCATCCCGCGACCTCTACAAGCTCGCTACTGGTCACCTGAAATAACAACGAGTGAGGAGTGAGTAATCTATCATTACTCAGCGAGTTACAATCCCCAACTAACAAATACAACCCATCGCTATCCCACCCCAAACAATCTAAAGCGAGAGGTTCACCTAATAGCACAATTCAATAACATAAGCAATATCAGAAATACGCAGCGGTAAACGATAGCAAGATAACTAGCATTATGCTAACTACTAGCTCATCACCAAACTCAAACTCGACTTAAACCAGGGTTTAACAACCCGAAACACGATATAATATATATAACAAACTCGGGCCCTGGTGACGTTAGGTTCCTCCTTCATTATCGGCAATATCCTATCTCCCTACAACAAAGGCCAGAAGAAGGAACTTTCAACCGACCGCGGCCCACTGTCCTTCGAGTCACCGCGCGACAGTCCATAGTCCTTCGGGTCACTGCCACATTACACCGTCGTGTAATAACTCAGCCATAGGCCATGACCCCGTCTATCTGAGTCTTCCCGATCCAGCGAATAAAGGGTTTCCTTGAACCCGCCGGGTACGGGGTCTGAAGGAACACTAACTCAACCCAATATGCCTAACATTGTGGGTTACACAAATGCTATCGGCCAATATA
>NC_027755.1:28452267-28501989 GCF_000695525.1 Brassica oleracea var. oleracea | reverse complement strand
CCTGCATGAAAACAACTCAGCAATCAATTGATTATAACTCACAGTTTTTGGTTGACGGTGGCCTTGACCCCAAATCCGACTTCTGCGATCCGAACCCTTTCTCGACCTTCTCAAGTAGACCCACGTCCAGACTGGTATTGAACTGGTCTCCACTAAAACTGATCTCTCTTCATTTGAACATAACCTTCTCCAGGTGCTGACTCAAAATTGGCAGAGTAACTGTTCTCGAAAACTGCCTAAATCGCTCGAAAACTATCGAAGCTCGATATTTCTTTCTTCGCTTTCTCTCTCACGTTTTGAAGTAGGTTTGATGTGTTCTGGATGTGTTCAAATGAGAGGGGGTCGTGGGCTATTTATAGGAAACATCAATCAATCAGGAACAAGCCGTGTGGCAGCCCGTGTGTCTGTTCGCATGGCTCCGGACGCATGTGCGGCGACACCTCGTGCTCCACATGGCTGGCTGCATGTCTCAGTCTCATGCAGGATGACATCACGCCCTCTACCTGTCTGGATGCATGGCCTGGCTCCAGGCGAGGAGACACCACGTCCTCCACATTTATGGCTGCATGGTTCGGTCGCATGCATCGCAACACCTCGTGCTTGGCCGAACCACCTCGTGCTCCACATGTCTTCTTGCATGTACAGGTTGCATGTACTGCAGCACCTCATGCTTCCCTTGACACACATACTGTCAAGAGCCTGCCACCACGTCATAAACACATACACATCAAGTCACCTCGAGCTTCTCGGTCCATTCGTCTGATTTCGACCTTTCCGGTGAATTTTCGTCCCGCGATCAATTTCAAATATTATTTTACGCCCGTTCTGATGCTCTGAGTATTTTTAATAAACTCCACTTGGACTCTGATCTTAAGGGGAAATATTTCCCGAGCTTCCGGCTTCTTCGAAAAATCCGTAATACCGAAATTTAGGGTTTTTCGCCCAATATTCGATCTTCATGTTGTACTTCCAAAAGCGTCATGCTTCAAACATCCTTTGAATAAATCTACCACATTGTCTAACCATTGTTTAGTGGCATACTTGACTCATGGTTCAGACAAGAACAATCTGATCGTCCGCTACTCGACCATCCAAAAGATACTCAACCATTTTTTTTTTTTTGATGGGTTTCTACAATGTACACATGCAACTATGCAAGCGGTTGAATGAACCCATCTTACAAACCCATTACTTCTTTGAACCACATTACATAGCTTAGTATAAAGATCCTTTAAATTTCCGTGTTCAGTTGATTTGCATTAGCTAAACATAAATATTTTTTTTAAAAAATATTTATGTTTATATCTCTATAAAATGTTAGGTATTTGTTTATCGGCTACATATTAGCAGCAATTAAACTTTTGTTGGTCATTTATTTAGGTGGAACTAATTTTGCCATCTATATCACTTAACTAGCTCAGAAAATAGTTTCAAAAAAAAAACTAGCTTAGAAAAGCACTCGTCTTTTTTACTCATAGCACTTCACAAATAATCATAGCGGATATTATTTTTCAATGAAATCGACGTTCCTGTATAAATCTAGTAATATCATTAACTTAGCCCAAGCTAACTTACCAAAAAAAACTTAGCCCAAGCTTCTTAAATATTTGGTTTGAGCTCAAATGTTCGGTCTTGTTATACATTGTAACTGAAATATATTACTGGCTAATAAGGTTTCTTATGCCAAAACAAATTCCATGTAGAAGACATCGTGGTATCTAATTCTAATCTAACCCAGACATAAAAAAATATAATAAAAGTATTAAAATATATGAATAAAATAATTCATGCTGGTTTGGTTCGAATTCGACGATTAAGTGGGGGTATAAGAATATTTTTTAATCTCAGAAATATTGTAAGTCATGTTGATTTTGATTTAGTTCGATTAGGTTTTCGATTAACACCCCTGAGCTCGTTGGTCGTCTAGCAATATAATCTAATAAAGCACCACCATATAAAAATAAGTGCAAGATGTATTTAACTTTTAGATGATAGTTATAAAATGAAACAGTATTGATATTAGATATAGGATTATGAATCGTTGATGACATATACATATTCTAAATTGAACTCCTATTTTAATATATATGCAAATATAACATAATATTACATATTTATTCTCTTGATTATATATTAAAATTGATATTGAAATGCTGTGTTATATAACTTACATTTGGTGGGCACTTGGAAAATGGCTATTACGTTCTTAGAAATTTTTTTTGGTAAAATGTTAAATACGTTCTTACACATATTTTGGTAAAAAGTTAAATACGTTCTTAGAGCATGATTATTGAGGGGTTTTTAGGATGGGGTTCTTAACGGAATATAAGAACCCGTCTCTTAACTTTTAACTAAAAAGGCTAAGAACTTATTCTTAAATAAGAGTTTTAAGAGCCGGTTCTTAACTTTTTTAGTTAAAATTAAGAGACGGGTTCTTATATTCCTCTAAGAACCCCACTCTAAGAACCCCCAATAATCTTGCTCTTACACATTATACCTACTCCCATATTCATTCCCAAACCATAATCACTCGTAAAGTCTCACCAACCGCAAAACGCTATTTCCCCTTCAGCCACCAGCCACGACTACCTTTTTCCAAAAGAGATCCATTTGCGGCTTAGACCAATATCACGTTTTACATTCTCAACCGTTGGATCCTTACAAGTCATCCAACGATCATCGTTAAACTCTCACCCACCCCTCATTGACAAAACTCGTTCACTTCTCTTGTTGTGCTTACCTAACATTAAACACTACTTCATTGTCTCCTTATTTAAACCAATCTTCTCCCTTCTCTTCTTCCTCAGGAACACAACAAACTCCAAAGCACTTCACCTACAATTCAAGAAGCTCTCTCTCTATCTCGCTTCCTTCACCTTTAATTCAAAAGAATCTGATCCCTATATATTAAACAGAAAGGTCAAATACCTATGGATCAGACTAACGGTTCAGTTCACCAGAACGGCAAGATCGAAGCCATGTTGTGCGGTGGAGTAGAGAAGACAAAAGTGGCTGTGGCGGCGGATCCGTTGAACTGGGGTGCAGCAGCGGAACAGATGAAAGGGAGTCACTTGGATGAGTTGAAGAGGATGGTTGAGGAGTACCGCAGACCGGTGGTGAATCTCGGGGGAGAGACGCTAACAATCGGACAAGTCGCGGCGATCTCCACCGCAGGCGGAGGTGTTAAGGTTGAGCTAGCGGAGGCTTCGAGAGCTGGCGTGAAAGCTAGCAGTGATTGGGTTATGGAAAGTATGGGCAAAGGTACTGACAGTTACGGTGTCACCACCGGGTTTGGAGCGACCTCTCACCGGAGAACCAAAAACGGCACCGCATTGCAAACGGAACTCATCAGGTAATTAATCAAAATATTGTTAAATCAGGCATATTAATTACTAATTAATTAGAACACGCATGCAAGGAATGTGATCAAACACTAATTAATTTTCTCTTTTCCGTTTTATAAAATTGGTGTTGGAATCAGAAAATTAATAATTTAGTGGATAAATGGCAGAGATTATTTGGTTCGGTATAATTGTCACTGAATATAGTCACGAGGAATAGGTTTCTCTTTGCATGGCAAACACGTTGCTCGGTTAATCGGGTCGGGTTTAGGTCTAATTATTGTTTGTTTTATTTGTTTTTAATAAAATGTTATTTGGTTGTTCCGTTACAGATTTTTGAACGCCGGAATATTCGGTAACACGAAGGAGACATGCCACACGCTGCCGGAATCCGCCACGAGAGCCGCCATGCTCGTCCGAGTCAACACTCTCCTCCAAGGATACTCCGGGATCCGATTCGAAATCCTCGAAGCGATCACCAGCTTCCTCAACCACAACATCTCTCCATCTCTCCCCCTCCGTGGAACCATAACCGCCTCCGGCGATCTCGTCCCCCTCTCCTACATCGCCGGCCTCCTCACCGGCCGTCCGAACTCCAAAGCCACAGGTCCCAACGGCGAATCCCTAACCGCCGAAGAGGCCTTCAAACAAGCCGGAATCGCTTCCGGATTCTTCGATCTACAACCCAAGGAAGGCTTAGCGCTCGTTAACGGCACGGCGGTTGGATCCGGCATGGCGTCGATGGTTCTATTCGAAGCGAACGTTCAATCGGTGTTAGCGGAGGTCTTATCCGCGATCTTCGCGGAGGTGATGAGCGGGAAGCCTGAGTTCACCGATCATCTAACGCACAGGCTGAAGCACCACCCCGGGCAAATCGAAGCGGCGGCGATCATGGAGCACATCCTCGACGGAAGCTCGTACATGAAGCTAGCGCAGAAGCTTCACGAGATGGATCCGTTACAAAAGCCGAAACAAGACCGTTACGCTCTCCGTACCTCTCCTCAGTGGCTCGGCCCTCAGATCGAAGTGATCCGTCACGCAACGAAGTCGATCGAGCGTGAGATCAACTCCGTTAACGATAATCCGTTGATCGATGTTTCTAGAAACAAAGCGATTCACGGTGGTAACTTCCAGGGGACTCCAATCGGAGTCTCCATGGATAACACTCGTTTAGCGATTGCTTCGATAGGGAAGCTCATGTTCGCTCAATTCTCGGAGCTTGTTAACGATTTCTACAACAACGGTCTTCCTTCGAATCTAACGGCTTCGAACAATCCAAGCTTGGATTACGGATTCAAAGGAGCTGAGATCGCTATGGCTTCGTATTGCTCTGAGCTTCAGTACTTGGCGAATCCAGTTACAAGCCATGTTCAATCAGCTGAGCAACATAACCAAGATGTGAACTCTTTGGGACTCATCTCGTCTCGCAAAACGTCAGAAGCTGTTGACATCCTCAAGCTTATGTCGACAACGTTCCTTGTGGCTATATGCCAAGCTGTTGATTTGAGACATCTTGAGGAGAATCTGAGACAAACGGTGAAGAACACAGTTTCTCAAGTGGCGAAGAAAGTTTTAACCACTGGAGTCAACGGTGAGCTGCATCCGTCGCGGTTCTGCGAGAAGGACTTGCTTAAGGTCGTTGATCGCGAGCAAGTGTTCACGTACGTGGATGATCCTTGTAGCGCTACGTACCCGTTGATGCAGAAACTGAGACAAGTTATTGTTGATCATGCTTTGTCTAACGGTGAGACTGAGAAGAACGCAGTGACTTCGATCTTTCAAAAGATCGGAGCTTTCGAGGAAGAGCTCAAGATGGTGCTCCCTAAAGAAGTGGATGCGGCTAGAGAGGCTTACGGTAACGGAACGGCGGCGATTCCGAACAGGATTAAGGAATGTCGGTCTTACCCGTTGTATAAGTTCGTGAGGGAAGAGCTTGGAACGAAGCTGTTGACCGGAGAAAAGGTTGTGTCTCCGGGAGAGGAGTTTGATAAGGTGTTCACTGCAATGTGTGAAGGTAAGATCATTGATCCGTTGATGGAGTGCCTCAAGGAATGGAACGGAGCTCCGATTCCGATATGCTAAGACATCATTCCTCTGTTTTTTTGTTGCTTTTACCTTTTTATATGTTTGAATTGAGTGTTTTATCAGTGAGTAATTGTAATGTGAATGGTGTCACTTTGTATGATATATATGAAAATCACGTGTAACTATTTGTGGATTCGACAGAGTTGACAAAAGAGTTAGATCAATACTTCTTATTTATTGTCTGGTAGTTTCAAAATGTACTTGCTCCTGGTCGTTTATATGACACAGAACAGAGGCAACCGTGTCTGAAACGTTTTGCTTTATGTCTCGTCTTGAAATGGTGCGAGAGAAAAAAACAATACTTTGTCAAAGTTTAGATGTTGTGACATTTGTAGATGTTTGCTTTTTCAGTGAATCTTGCTTATGCTTAACAATATTATTAATCATACTTAGTGAGGAAGTGTACACCATTATCTAAATCAATATTAGTTCTCTCTGGAAACATAGATCCACAGATGACAAACCAAAAATCAAATGAAAATATCTTCAATCTTACATGTACATGCCAATGCACTTCCTTTGATGCTGAGGAGCGCCACTGCAACGGACGACATCGAGGAAAGTGTTTTCATCGCATGGAATCCATAATCTTGATGTGTCAGAACTGAAATCATAAGCATCTTGAGCTTGATCAAGCAATGCCTTGAAGATTGGATGTTTAAGCAAACTCATCTTTATCACAAACCTCTTGTGATCATCACCCACATACACTACCAAATGTCCTCTTGGAACATCTTTAGGTATGGCTTCATTTTCCTTCTTGAACCCCCAAGCAACCTTCTCGCAACAACCCTCACAGAAAGACGAAGTACAAGGTATGACTATGGATTTGCTCTTCATGGTTTTCAATTTGTTTTCACATACTTTTATGAACTTGTTCTTCATTATTTTAGAATATAGAAGGAGATAGGTCAAATGAGAAGGATGAGTAGGAAAAGAGATTGTGTGGTGATGAGAAGTACAATGCTGAAGAACATGTGTATAAATAGATGATCGATTGTAGAGCTTAGATAGTAAAGAATCCATGGTCCATAGAGATATTAAATGTGATGTTTTTGTTATGAGATGGGCAAGTTTTTTATTTGATAAAATACATCACGAGGGGTTTAGATTATGATAATACTTTGCCATTTTGTTTTCACTCGTGCGGTTCCGTTATATTTGCTCATCAAACTGAAAAATCGTTCGAACGTGCACTGCATTATTACAGTTGCGATTATGATATGTTATTTTCACATTGGGATCAGAGTTGTGATTTCATGCATGGAGGCTTAGACCCCACAAAGGAAGAATAGTGTGAAGATAAGAGGTATGAAGAAGAGGGATGGGTTTAAAATTTTCTTGGACGAAGTGTGATCCTAAATTTATGAATCAAGGATTGTCTTCATTAGAAAGATAGTATACAAGATCTGATCTAGGCTCTAGTTTAAGTGACTTTGTTACAATACAATATATTTATATATGTTACTATGTTAGTATCCATTTTTTCAAATGCAATATCCATTTCATATTTTGAATATAACCTCAAGGGTGATGAGCATCTGAAAATTGATTATGATCAATATTGTCGAGTTGTGCTTACGATAATATTAATAAGCTATCTGTGTATGTAGGTCTGGTCTTTAATATCTAGGGTTTCGGGTGAAACGGTTATTTTGAGTGGAGTGCAAGTGTACATTCATAAAGAAGTGTCAATTTTTGCAGGGTCCAATATGATTGGGACACAGAACAGAGCCAGAACAGAGTACTTATTCATTATGATTACCCGAAAATAGCTGAGTAAAAGAAGAGCAATCATTCCTTCTTACACATAAACTTTTGCAGATGCGCTTATGGTATGTTATTTTTAGGCGTAAAAGTACATAATCCGAAGTTAAACTCGTTTGACGTTGGAATAAAAGTTAGTTTTACTTTCAGACTTATCCTCTCAAGTCTATTTACGAAACTATATATTGTTTGTCTATAGTTCACTTTTCAATGTTTTATGATGATTGATTCTAATTCAAAACTGTTTAGATCATCAGTCTTTGAGCCGTAAAACTAAACATATCGCCACCATGCTGCTTAGAACAGAATAAGATCTTTTGTACTCCTCTGTGTGTTTTCTCATGCATTTTAAGTTTCAGTCATTAAAAAGAAAAAAGAAAAAGAGAGAGTATTTGGACCAGACCGAAGTGATATATCACTAGACCCGGGACGGGCTAAGCTGGTTTGAGATAAGAATGAGGGCCATTCTAAACTATAGCCTGGCTTCTTCTGCATGAAATTTATTGTGGGAACGTGAGGTTTTTCTGATATTATATGTCCTGTCTTTTGAGGTTCATACTTCTCACAAACAACTCATTTGATGACGACCTCCACATTTAATTTTAATGCACCAAATTTTAGCAAAAAAAAAAAACTCATTTGATGACCAAGAATGATTTATCAGGGTTAGGTTTTCTTTGATATAACGTCAAACATAACAAAGACACGTTATTATCAAGTTACATAGAGATGACTCTTTTTCTTCTTGTATTTGAAAGAAATCATAGTGCTGATAATAACTATATGAAGAGTTGTTTTGTTATCATTATGTTGAATAGGATTCTATTATACATCGAACATCTCCAACCCATAACACTATTTTAATGTTAAAACCACACTATTTTAATGTAATTTCAGCACTAAAAAAATTATTCTTCAACCATAACACCAAACGTCATACTAAAAACTATTTTATAATATTATATTTACTTATGTTTTTTTATCATTTATTTAATTATCTATTTTATTAATAAATTAAGTGAATAGTATTTTAGTGGGATGAATAGTGTTTTAGTGGGATGAATAGTATTTTAGTGTAGTGAATAGTATCACACCAAATTTGGTATGAAATTATAGTATTGCACTAATTAGTGTTGAGTTAAAAAAGATTTTTGTGTCAAAATCACACTAAAATAGTGTTTTGGAGTTAGTTACATAGAACACAATTGCCCGTGTGTATCTAACTACTGAGGCAGATAAGTAGGTACTTATGTCATACTCTATTGCTATTGCTCATCCAATAGCCATCGATTGACTAGCCACACTTGGGAACTGAATATAAGAGAAAATCTTAACCCTATTGCTCGTTTTGTTTGAAGAGTATACATATTTTGACTTTTATTATTTTGGGGGAAATATAGAAAAGAAACGGCCATGGATGAGCTAGGGAGCCATACCTTGTCACACCCACAATTATTTGATTTGACTTTCCCATGTGAGTTTACACAGTTACTAGCTGTCACTCTTTTACCCCGTGCCACTCTATGATTATATTACTATTGAGCACACTTTTTTTTTTGGTAATCTTGAGTACACAATTTTTTTTTGAGAAATAAAGTACACAAATTTGAGTACACAAATTTTCAAGCTCATTTCTGTATAGATCGTTTTTTTTTAACTTTCTGTATAGATCATGAAACATTTTTTTTTTGGACAAAAGATCGTGAAACATTTAGGTTTAAATATTAGAGCACTCACAATGACAAATCCTTAACAACAAATTATTATAATAATATGTGGGGTCCAAATATTTAAGAATCTGTGTCACAATTGTCTTTTGAAATCTCAATTTACGGATCTTTTTTCTGACTGCCTCTTCACTGTACGCGGGCTCCACCGTCACGTGAGAACCCGCGATTGGCCAATTTTTTATTTTTTTTTAATTCGAACGAAAAAAGAAAAAATAATAAAATATTCTAAAAGTTGTTGTTAAGGATTTGTTGTTGTTGGTGCTCTTAAGGATAACCCGACATTTGGTCGTAGAAGGGAATAAGGGACTCGCGAACGAACAAAGAACTCCGGTTGCTTCCATATTTCTATGATAAAAGATTACTAAACCAGCATGGTTTAGATTTTATTTTATTTTTGATTGACATGTATCTGGACCAAAGTCCAACTAATCTTTTAAGAGAGAGTATAGACGAGTAATCTGTCTTCGGGTTTGAAATGAAGTCTAAAGTATGATTACATGTCGTCTGATCCAAGCAAATGACAATTTAGATTTTAACATGATTTAAACCGACGGATTTAAGTCTTGTTCCAAATTCTTTTCTTACTATTAGTCTTTTAGACTACAACCGCATGGTTTAGATTTTATTTGGGAAAGTGAATTTATTGAGGTAAAAAAAAAAAATATATTGAGGTAATGATGAATTCCAAAACCTTTTTTGTTTACTGAAAAAGTAGAATTTCAAAAGGACCAAAACCTTTGAAGAAATGAAATGGTTATCCAGACGCTTACCTTGCACGACTCCGCCCTTGAGCTTTAGGAGATACTGTCTTCGCAAGTTCTGTATCCGAGAACGCGAGCAAAACAAGAATTTGTATATATTTATCTGCTAGTCCAAAATTTCTGAAAGGGTGGTGCACATCTGTTACAAAATAAAATATATGCTATTCAAACTCGCTACGTCGTGGGTGCATAATACGGCTACAACCATCTCTCCTAGCTTGTTTTTGTAGAATTTCACATACTAAATACATAATATCAACAAAATTACGGGTGCACGTGCCCACTCTCTTCATGCACTGTCTTCGCCATCGATCCGGACAAACTTCCCCTCGTCTTTTAGAGGCATTCAAGCAGAAAGTCTATCGTGCTTATTATGAACTTCATACAGGCCCAATAAGACCCAGTTATGATGGTTGCTTTGTTTGATTGATTTAGCTCTACCAAATCACTGTTGCGAGGGATTTAATTGCGATTGATCATTTAGCCATTAGCACGATGGGACTGCGATGCTAATTGCCATGTAGTGGGTTTAGAAAATTCCAAAGAAGAGACAGTTGTCTCAAATTTATTGCATGCTCTTGAGAGAAAAAGTAAAATAATTGAATGAATATCATCTTTAATTATTTGGATTTTTTTTTACTTTCGAGATGTTGTTACCATCCCATTACTTTGAATTTACGGAAACAAAATATTAATTTAAAATCAAGTGGTCCTGGTGGTAATTTTTTGTCATGAGTTTGATTCTTTGGGATTCGGCCCAAGTGGTCACCTCTGGTATTAATCAGAATGTATTTCAAATTCGGGTTAGACAGTGTGGTACGCTTTCGAGTTAATCCACTCCGTAGCACTAAGTGTGTTTCTCTCGGAGCTGACCGGATCAGCCGACAGGGCTTGTAAAAAAATTATTAATTTTAAATATCAGACGATGCACTGTAAATGGTGGAAGTTTCCTATTTGGGCAACTAACCAATTCTTCTTGTTGATTCTTATGCCTTCTCCACCACTTTAACGGTGGAACTTTCCTATTTGGACGAGTGGTGATTATTATTATATCATCGTCACAAGCCACAACAATAACAAACAATCACATCACTTAAAGGCTCATCAAATCAATCTTTTGTTTTGTCTTTTCCTAGTGGAACACACAGAACACTTGTAAGAAATTCCCATACTCCTAAACTTTACTTCTAATTTCTATAAAAGGACGACATATTGCAAGAAACAAAACAAAACAAAAACAAAAAGAAATGAAAATTCAGACAAGGCCTGTCCTGGTGGTGGTGGTGGTAATAATGGTGTTTATGAGCTCTTTTAATGTGGAGGGAGGCGGGAGAGGGATACACAGCCAAAATCAGAGACTTCACTATTTTCAAAAGGGTACAACCGTCATTCCATCAGCAAGAGGAGTAGACAACCACCATAACATTCCAAGACAAAACTATGATAACTGGGGTGGCAAGGGAGGAGACGGTGGTGGCGACGATGGAACCGGTTAGAAACACACAAGACAAGACATGACTGAGACAAGGAAGCGCCTAAGACATGTATGTCAGTATGTTTGTATATGTAAAGAGTCTGGTGTAGTTTCTGGCAATTATTGTGTGCTTTATGTGATGTCTCCTAAGTATATATGTGTTACTTTATAAGAGTGTTTATATATGTTATATGATGTATAAATGGCATTAAAACTCATATGAAATGAAACTATAAACAGGTTGTAGAAAAATCATGAGCAACACTACCATGACTTAATGACCCAACGATGTGCTTCTAGATCAATTGATATGGATTCTGACCGATATATATATTAGGTAACAGGATTCATTCAGTAACTTGCTTCACGGACCAAAATTAATTAAACCGAACACTCACCTTTCGACTGATACAATATGCTCAACATAACAGCTGAGTAACTTTTCAAGACGTCCAACGTGCCTTCAAACATGATAAACTTTCTCACAATATTCAAATGATATTTTACTATTCGACACACTATCGAATTTCATAACTTTAAATGTGTGTGTTTTTTGTAAGAAAAATTAAACATTCCTTTTTCAGCCAATAATGGTAACCGGTTAATGCGGCCTATACTGTTTGTTATTTTCCCTCTAGTCCATTGTTCATTACTCATGGGCCACAAAGAGAAGAAGTTTTCAGTAGAAACTTAACAGCCCCAAAGAGCATTTGCAATATTAACTTCGAGCCTACTAAGACTTTGGTAAAGCCTTGAAGCCTATTTATGGGGAATAAACATAAAACTGCTAATTATTTGTAACCATGGAAGTAGTTATTAGTAGGAAGTTTGGAAGTAGAGAGTTTGTAGGATCCAGTAGAAATGCACTTATGGGAGCATTCATTCATCATAAAATTGGTTAGTTGAGTCAGGCGGAAAAAGAAGATACAGAACTTTTGTAAAAATAGAAACCTCACAACAACACTTCTTTGGAAATTCAGCTAAACAGTCCAATTATAAGGCAGCTGACCAAGCGGTTTCATACTATTCTTATCTAAATGGTGGTAGATATATGCCATTTGATCCTTCTTTGACTATTGATGTTCCTGTCAAGTAATCTATTTGGACTTTCAAACTAGGAGAGTTTCAGCCATTACAAGTTTTCTAGAGGGTATTAAAGCATACACAAAAGCCTAATATTATGACTCATGACAAATCCAAAAGTCCATGTAATTAAGTTCTTATGAAGATATATTCATGTATCAGTTAATGTGTGTGAAGAGATGAAGAGAACTAACCTTGAGAGTTGCATCTCCTTTCATCCTATATATTTGTATTCTCAATCAAAGCATTGCTAAACTTGGTGCATCTTCAATTTTTTTTTCCTTTTCTTCTATTTTCCTACACTTAATGAAACTCAATGAGCTACATCATTATTAGTTTTATTTTCTGTTTAAATAAGTTCTTTTGAGCATGAATTCTAAATGAGCTATCTTAATACTGCCTTTGACTACTTACAATGACAACACAAAGAAAAAGATGAAACAAGAATTCTACGTGTTGTTACTTCAATAGGGTCATGTGCGAAGGAAGAGTACAATCAATTTTGATACGTAACCTTCAAAGGAAAAGTGTGGTTTATGTCGTACGAGCCTATTGAGTATTGAGCTGCCGCGCTGACCGGAATTACCTATGTGGGGACCGGTCTACGCAGACCGACCATTCACATTTCAGATGTTCACCAAAGCTCTACCAATAAGTATGCACATTTAAATCAAATGTTTGACTAAGACTAAAGAAAATATTTAATAGAGAACATCGGGTCCTAGTCCACTCTGGATGTGGTTATATGATTACATCTCTTCAGATTGCACACATGCAAGTTCGTCCTATGAGGCGAATTGAATATGCTATCTTTCCAGCTCAAATGTTTAAATAGTTCCCTCTAAAGATATATAGTCATAAATGTTACCGTTCAGTTCACATTCATTATATAAATATAATCAAAACTAATATTTTTAGTAATTGTGAATTTCATACGATGTTTTTAGTCCAAAACAGTTTTTGATAGGTAAAAATTCGAAATTGTAAAATCAATCTTCTTCGTAAAATTAAAAGTGAAATTATGGTAACATTTCGTCAGCCGATAGCTACCAACATTTGTTCGCTATTTCTTGAAATTTAAAGGACTGGTCAATTCTCCATGTGTATACTTTTGATTAAACTTAATAAGAAACTTTGCTGAGATACGTAAACCCTTAGGACATGATTATCGTGGTCCTTGGGCCTAGTCCTTAGCATTTTTGGGCCTAAAAAAATGAAAAAAGCTTAAATTACTAAAAAATGTTAGTCGAACGTCCTTGATTAAGAAGTTTTTACGCTCGTCCTTCGTCACAGGTGGCAGAATGCGATTGGAGAAGGAAGCGGTGTAGGGCAAAGACCTTTTCTCGTTGTTTGTTTGTTTGTTTTTTTTATGATGTTTGTAATTTTTTTCTTATTTTTTTTGGCAACTTTGTAATTTTTTTCATGTTTTCAATTTTAATGTTATATGTTTTATTTTAAATTTATCTTTTATATGTTAATATTTATTAAAATAAATAATTAATTTACTAAGAGACAACAAAATGTCCTACCAATAATCTTAACTTTTGGAATTGTCTCTTACCTTTGTCTCTTAACATCAAAATAACAATAAACTAATCTAAGGATTTAAAAATTAGTCCTACCAATAATATTGCCGTTAAACGTATTCTCAGTAATCTATTATCTTTTAGGATTCATAGTATGATATAATATATCAGTAATTACACATACTCCGAATAAAAGTAAAAACACTATTGTTTTTTTCTACCTCTTCACTCAATCTAGGGATTCCTTTTTAATACCTAAAACACTCACCGGTAGAGCCCAAACAACAGAACACGTACGACATTATTACTATTTTCTAAAATGCATAACATCACATATTAATGCTACGTATTTCTAGAAAACAAAACATGTTACTATCCATCATTTATCGTACCAAAGCCAATGACCCCTCGCTCTTATTCATTGTTTCGTTCCCTCCATATATTGACTTACCGCTCCCTCTCTCTCCCTCACTTCACATCTTTACTACAAATTTCCAGAAGCAGAAACCACAAAAAAACTCCATTTTTCGATAAAGGATACAACATCGCTTCCTAGCTAGTATAGTGTTGGCCAAGTGAAAAAAAAAGCAATGAAAGAAGAAAACAGCACGAGCAGAGCATGCGAGCGGTGCAAGACGTTTGGAGAGAAGTGTAGCCACAAAGTGAAGAAACAGAGAGGCAAGTTTTACATCCTTGCCCGTTGTATCGCCATGCTAGTCTGCGGGCGTGAGCGTGACCACGACCGAGACCGTGTTTCGAATTAGACTTTTACCTTATGCTTTATTCTCTTCTTTTAGGGATTGCCCTTTTCACTTCTCCCTCTAGTATCAAACATTTGGACTAGCGTTGCTATTTAAGTTATATATACACATGAATATATGAAATTGATGTAATGCATTCGTAGAAATGCTTTATTGATTTGTAATTTATGTATTTCGTTTGGCTTTTTGAATGGTAACTTCTAAATAAGTTTGTAGTTGTTCAAATAACTAATTATTTACTCTCTCTTGTTTTTTCCTAACGCTTTGGACCTGAAAGATCTTCACTTTACTTGGAATTGTGTATGCGAAACTTTAATTATACTCAGACCATGCGTTGAGGCTCCGAATTAATGCTCATTGTCATGATCATAAACCATATCTTATGAGATAATAGAAGAGCCAAAAGCTTGTGTTTTTAGCATAATTACAAACTTCATAAAAATACACTTATTTGTGCCAGTTGTATTTCTGAATAGGTCATTATAATATATATCTTCCGCACTGAAATTTTATTTTGAAAACATCATAGATATTGAGGTCATAGATCAATCTCATCCACTATGCTTATATATAACATCTAATAATACCCAACAAAAAAACAACGTAGCTGTCTATCAACATTAGTGTTCACCTATATTTCAGATTATCAATGCACAATAGAATCGTATTCTGAGTGAAGTTCAGTGACGTTGAATATGCAATGGGAAATTATATAACACAATGTAACAATGCCAGAAAGATAATAGGTGAATTATGATAAAGTCTACAGCCTTAGAGTCCATGTGACTCGAGTCAAATTCACACAAATAATACAAATGGAAAGTATGCTCCATTTTCTTTTCTATTTTGTCGGTTTGGGGAAGCTGAGATGTTTCAACAGAGATCACCGATTCGTGTGGTGAAGAATCTTAGAGTTTGTGCAGATTGTCATCTGGCGATTAAGCTTGTGTCTAAGGTTTATGATCGAGAGATTGTTGTAAGAGATCGTAGCAGGTTTCACCATTTTAAAGATGGTTCTTGTTCTTGTCAAGATTACTGGTAATCTAGAAAATAATAATTGTTTTCTACACAAATGTTGTTTAATGTAGGAATTAGATTTGTACAATCTCCTATCATTGATGTCCCAACTATAGCAATTGGCAGGCTTCAGCATTTTTGTGACTAAATTCAGTTTTTGATACATGAATTCGAAATAAGTTTGGATCCAATAAATTTTGTACAGTTACAAATTATACTCAAACCCGAACTATTATTAGTTGAATGAGGCTTTTATGAAGCTAAACCCCCAATCCGAACCCGAATGGTTCTTGAATGGCCAAGCATAGCAATCGGGTTCTTGTGATAGAACTTTTCGGGCAAGATGTTCTTAACTCATGATTTGACTTTTTTTTTTTTTTTACACTTTTCGGCTAAGAGACGGCTCTTAGAGCATGATTAACCGGGGTTCTTAATTTGAGGTTCTTAACTCATGATTTGACACTTTTTTGTTTGCTTTTTTTACACTTTTCGGCTAAGAGCCGGTTCTTATACCATGATTAACGGGGAGTTCTTAAGCTGGGGTTCTTATCGGAATATAAAAATCCGTCTCTTAATTTTTAACTAAAAAAGCTAAGAACCGGCTCTTAAATATGGGGGGGTGGGGGGTTCATAGCTAAGGACATGATATGATTTGACATTTTTTTTTTTTTTTACACTTTTCGGCTAAGAGACGGCTCTTAGAGCATGATTAACCGGGGTTCTTAATTTGAGGTTCTTAACTCATGATTTGACACTTTTTTGTTTGCTTTTTTTACACTTTTCGGCTAAGAGCCGGTTCTTATACCATGATTAACGGGGAGTTCTTAAGCTGGGGTTCTTATCGGAATATAAAAATCCGTCTCTTAATTTTTAACTAAAAAAGTTAAGAACCGGTTCTTAAATCTCTTATTTAAGAGCCGGTTCTTAGTTTTTTTACTTAAAAGTTAAGAGACGGATTCTTATATTCTGCTAAGAACCCTATTCTAAGAACATCCGTTAATCATGCTCTTATATCTCTTATTTAAGAGACGGTTTTTAGCTTTTCTTAGTTAAAATCTAAGAAAAGTTAAGAACCTGTCTCTTAGCCGAAACTAAAAATCTCAGATAAGAGACTGGGGTTAATCATCGTCTAGATTAAAAGTTGGATTGTGAAAAGGATAACAGTAACATTTAGACACTCTGACTTTAGTGTTTTTCATCCGTTCATAAATTTATTAATGCTTATAGTAAAGGAAAAGCGAAGGAATATATAAGATACGAACCATCTAGGAATCAAGTGAAAGTAATAATATGAAATAAGTCAGTTACAAAAAAATAATAATAATAATAATAATAATAATATGAAATAAGTTGTGTCAAGTCCTTTGATGAATGGTTCATCGTAAAAACATATCTTATATAATAGATGTAAAGGTGTAAAGCGAAAGATATCAGTATTTTCACTCCCAAGTCCCCAAAAAATATATCGTACTGCAGATAAAATACGTATGAATTTTTCCAAAGTACAATCACGAATTTTGACCAATGTACTGTTATACTGTTTCCTTTTGCTAAAAACAATATAGTCATTGTGACCACCACTTAAAAAGAAAATACGACCCAATAGTAGTAAACAATAGTAACAGTGGTTATTATATAAGATGTGAAAAGAATCCGAAGCCAAAAAAGTAAATAATTTAAAACGAATCCAACATCACGTGCATGCTTTTGCTCCAAGTCTTGAACATCTCCGACACGCCGCAAGGCGCAAGCGATGATAAAATACATTAATTCTTTCGCAACGTTTTGAATTATTGGTGTATCTAGTGATGAAATACTCTAGAAAATTAACAAAATATATGATTGTTCGCTTTTGCGCGTTATACATGGTGAATCTTAATATCCATGTCCGGCTTGAATATTTGGATCGTGAGTATTATGTAGTACATATGTTAAAAACCAAATGTAGGTGGAAATTTGTGAGCCGACAATGGGAATCCTTGATTGAAAGGTGTGCATATACACTCGTGCGGTCCCTCCTCGTTACTATTTTTCATCGTTTTTCCACTGTTGTATTTATATCTACAGAATCAGAACATTGTTTTATCAAGCTGTTTTCTAAGTGAAATTTTCAGTTTTCCCCAATTATTTATGATATTTGCGATAATTGAGAGCGACTTTGCTACTCTTTTCTTTTGTTACTTTTTATGATGGAAACTTGATTTGTACAAAGTCAGCATCATTGACGAAAGAGATGGGAAAACATAACGTTAGTCTCATGATTATTGCCCCGATAATACATTAGGATGTTTTCTATAACTCTGCTATTTAAAATTATATTTCTATTTATTGTCTTCCCCTAACTTTGAATCAGTATCCGGTTGAGAGTTTTGTTGTTTTGCTACTTTTTATGTTTAACGTTGCTACAAAATTAGGAAGAAATTTGTAAAGATACATACGTTAGAGTTTTGAGTTTTGCAATATATATCACATTACTACAAATTAGCGAGAAAGGGAAAGATATATACCGTTAAAGTGCATATTCAAAGTACTTTTAAAGAACCCCTAGTTACATTTCCACACCCTCACCACACTGTATATCATCTGAGAACACACAAATTATATTATAATTTAAGTACGTATATAGTACTAAGAACAGAACGACAGTATCATCTTTGAAATTATAAGTTGGAGATATGAAATGGGTTAAAAGAATTTGTTTTAATTTCGAGGCACGAAATGCGTCATGAAAAGAGAAAAACATGTCAAACACAACAAATATTTATCAAAACTATCAACATATAAAAGTATAATAAATAGATTTAGTTCCCTCATCTATATGTGGCATATGCAATATCTTGGATTGGTGTCTTTGCTCTTTAGTTAGTCTTCTACGTACTCTAAAATAAAAGTAAAGATACAAAGTTATTTAAATTTTAAATTCTTATTAACATTTACACCAAAAAAAAAAGAAAACTTAAATCGAAGATTATTACGGATGTAAAAAGGCGATTGGACATAATAGAAAAGATGAGAAAAAGGATGAGAATTGATAAGTTTTGGGACCCGTTAGGGTTGGAAAAGAAGAGGAAACACGTGCATTTCTCTGACACACGTTGAAACCCAAACACTTTCCTCCGTTTCCTCTTTCCAATATTTCTCTTACGACCTTTTTTCCATAACCTCAATATATTATAATATCTTCACCACTTATAAATTAAATAACAATAACCTCAATATATAATTTTTAGTGTAATGAATATATATATCGTATTTGAAATGTTTTAGGTCGATCAGTTTTGTTATGTAAGAAATTAAAATATGATAGTATCTGTTATTCATCACATCAAGATTAATTAAGGTTTCAAACTTTTTTGTTTCCAAGACGAATGAATCAGTACTATACACAATAGAAAATAAAAATAAAAATAAAAATAAAAATAAAAATAAAAATAAAAATAAAAATAAAAGGTTGATGCTATCGAGTAGTCGTGTGAGTTTCTAAACTAGACCCCCCACGTGGCGGTGTCTCTTTGTAGCAGTCTTTATAGACTTCTAACGTGCGTGTGTAGATTCTCCAAGAAGGCGGGCCAACCCCCATGACCGCCCTCTTTCGTCTTTACACCATTATCTAGCTATAAATTCTATGAGAATGAGCACAACAAATAAAGGTTTTGACTTCTTTTGTTGGTTAAATCTCCTATACCAACCAAATATAGTTGCTGCCATGTTTCCAAATCAAAACCATGGTAGCCTAACGACAATCTCTTGGGGCTTGGTGTGTACCCACATCGATTTTGGGTTTGATTCTCTCTGAGAACTAAATTATCACTATTTGGCCAGTCTGGACATGGGCATCGGCCAAGTGGTTTACATGGTGGACCATAACAGATGATTGGTCTACCCCCTGGTATTAGTCGGAAAGTATTCCACACTCGGATCAGGCAGTGTGGTACATTTTCGGGCTAGTACACTCTGTAGCACTAAATGCGTTTCTCCCGGAGTCGACCGGATCAGCCGATAGGGTTTATCAAAAAAAAAATGTTTTCAAATCAAAACTGATAATACCAATGTATATGCTAGCTGACTTGATTCGTACGAGTGTACCGTTACTTAAGAGATATACGAATTAGGATGTGGGACTACTATACGTTCATTATCGCCTTATTGGCAACATAATTTAAATTTTATTACAGACCCAAGCTCGATTCTAATGTTGATAAATCTTTTATCGAATAGTCTTGTGATCATCCTATAGATCAGTCGGGCCATTTTTTTTTATGGAACTTGGATCACGAGTACCAAATCACTAGTATATATTTCATCTGACAACAACAAAATTGTGGTTTACATGCTCAAGCCATTTTCGAAATTCAAATAACTATAGATTTCATCTCTAAAAACATCTACAATGGTATGGTCTCTATGAATATTTCAGAAAAGTAGAAAATGTTAATATCTAATTACATAATTATTACAATTATTATTATTAATTAGAATTTCATTAATATCAACCATAAAAAAAGATCCGAATAGTACAAGAAATCCGATTCAACGGTGAAACAATGAAAGAACACGAAAACAAAGAGATTTTGACAAAACATGCGAAACAAATCTAAGAAGGAAATTAATAAAATGAGAAAAAAAAGAATGAAAAGTCAAAGCTTGCAACTCCGACGAACCAAATCGGATGTCCCCGGGACTTCTTTGAGACTGGCGTGTGTTGAAGTAAGTTTGAAGATAGCTTGAGAAAGAAGCAATCATAATCCTAAGAGAAATTGGAGAATAAGAAGATAAGGGTTATCTTAGTTTAGAGTTATCTAAATATATGTGTTTACTAATAGGATTAAGATAAATATAGAGATATATAATGAGAGTTCATGAGATGATCTAAAATGTGAGTTTTATGAGCTTGAAGTTTTGAGTTAGTTTCCTCAATAGATTAATAAGAAGAGTTCTTATCTTGTGAGTTCATGCATTCATATTTTCAAAGTTTGATTTCTAGATTTGGTATCAGAGCTAAACGGAGATCATGGGTGATATTGTGGAAGCGACGAGCAAGGTGAAAGAAGGAGGAGCTGAGGGTCCTCTTCAATAAAGTGTCCTATGCTTAACCAAACCAATTATACAGTATGAGTTATGAGGATGAGAATCACATTGAGGGTGCACGAGGTTTGGGAAGCAATAGAGACAAAGACTGCGAGCATTAAGAAAAACGACCTAGCACTAGCTTTGTTGTTTCAATCAATACCAGAAACATTAATCCTGCAAGTAGGAGAACTTGATAAAGCTAAGCAAGTATGGGAAGCCATCAAAGCAAGATACGTGGGAGCTGAGCGAGTAAAGGAAGCAAGACTACAGACGTTGATGATCGAGTTCAATAGATTGAAGATGAAAGAAACCGAGAGTATAGACGATTTTGGTGGAAAATTATCAGAGCTCGCTTCCAAGTCATCTGCGTTGGGAGTTAACATCGAGGAAGCCAAGCTGGTGAAGAAATTTCTCTTGAGTTTACCTCGAAAGAAATACATACACATTGTGGCTTCTATTGAACAGGTGTTGGACCTTCACAAAACAAACTTTGAAGACATCATTGGACGTCTAAAAGCATACGAAGAAAGAATATTAGATGAAGAAGATGGAGAAGAAGATCAAGCTAAGCTGATGTATACAAATAACGACGGACAAAGTGGTCAAACCAACCGTGATCAATCAAGTCGATCGCATTCCTCAGACAATTCAAATTACTACCAAGGAGATTCGTCTAGAGGAAGAGGTAGAGGAGGCGGAAAACGTCCCTACAACAACAGAGGAAGGGGACGTGGCCGTTATAATGGAGGACGAGGGTATAATGAAGGATACAATAGAGGAAGAGGATATGCTGAAAGAGATGCATCAAAGAT
Organism: Brassica oleracea var. oleracea; assembly: GCF_000695525.1. Lineage (NCBI taxonomy): Eukaryota > Viridiplantae > Streptophyta > Magnoliopsida > Brassicales > Brassicaceae > Brassica > Brassica oleracea. The sequence goes on along the minus strand of NC_027755.1, from coordinate 28,480,562 downwards.
AACTTGTTATCGATGTGACAAGGTTGGCCATTTTGTCGTCCAATGTCCGGAACTTCTTCTCAAATTGCAGGAGACTCATGAAGCTGACAATACTGACACACAAGAAGCTGATGAGCTCATGATGCATGAGGTGGTATTTCTAAACGAGAAGAATGTCTTACCTAAATAATATGAGACAAATTCTGGAGGAGAAAACATATGGTACCTTGATAATGGAGAAAGTAACCATATGACTAGAGATCGAAGATATTTTTCGAGAATAGAAAATACCATCACCGAAAAAGTAAGATTTGGAGATAATTCGAGGATAGACATCAAAGGCAAGGGTACGATTTCCTTTGCAAATATGAATGGAGAAGCAGGGAAGATGATAGACGTTTATTACATCCCTGACTTGAAAAGCAATATTATAAGTTTGGGTCAAGCTACAGAAGCGGGTTGTGACATAAGGCTACGAGGAGAATAGTTAACAATACACGATCAACATGGAAAGTTACCTGTGAAAGCAAAGAGATCAAAGAACAGACTGTGCAAGGTTCACATGGGAATCAGGAGCAATGCGCGTTTGTATCTATCTTCGGCAAGTGAAACAAAGCGCTGGCATGCCCGGTTAAGGCACATAAACTTCGAGTCATTGAAAGGCATGATACAAAAGGAGCTTGTACCCGGGCTCCCTAGTATAAATATTGAGAAAGAAGTATGCGGTTCATGTTTGCTTGGCAAGCAAGCGAGACACTCCTTCCCTAAAGCCACCACATACCGAGCAGGAGAGAAACTAGAGCTACTCCACGGCGACTTGTGCGGACCTATAACACCGAGAAGTCCAACTGGAAATATGTACATATTTGTGGTTATTGATGATAACACAAGATATATGTGGACAATGTTGATAAAGGAGAAGAGCGAAGCATTCAGCAAATTTAAGAAGCTCAAGGAAGTTATAGAAAGAGAAACATGAAAGAAAATATGAATTTCAGAACGTATATGGGAGGAGAGTTCGTGTTCAAGGATTTTAACGACTTCTGTGACAGTTTTAGCATCAAACGGCACCTAACGGCACCATATACACCGCAACAGAACGGAGTTGTGGAGCGTAGAAACAGAACAATGTTGGAGATGGCGAGAAGCATTGTCAAACATATGCATATGCCACACTATCTTTGGGGAGAAGCCATACGTCACTCAACCTATCTACTAAATCGTGTGGCCACCCGAGCTTTAAAGGAGAAGACGCCGTATGAAGGTTTTCGTAACAAGAAACCAAATATTGAGCACCTGCGAGTTTTCGGTTGCATAGAATATGCAAAAGTGGATAAAAAGCTCTTGAAGAAATTAGATGATCGAGCACGAATGCTAGTACACCTAGGAACGGAACCGGGATCAAAGGCTTATCACCTACTAGATCCACAAACTCGAAAAATAGTGATAAGCAGAGATGTGGTATTTGACAAGTCGAGAGGATGGAACTGGAGTGAGGTTAACATGGAAGAACAGAGCATTGGAGACTTCATGATATCTATTGGGAAGTTTGGGAATTACGGAGTCGATGATCACATTGAGAAAGAGGAACAGTTGCGTCTAAAACAAGGCACTAGCGAAGAAGAAGAAACAGTGGTTATTGATGACCAAGAAGAGATGGTAGAAGAAGAAACACAAGTGTTAAGAAGATCAGAGAGACAACACAACAAACCAAAGTACCTCGACGATTATATTCTACTTGCCGAAGAACTTGGTGAAGAGATATTGATGTTTTTGAACCATGAGCCACAAAATTTTGGTGAAGCTAAGGACTCAAAGGAGTGGAGACGAGCCTGTGAGGAAGAAATAATCTCCATCGAGAAGAATGATACATGGATCTTACTTGAGTTACCATATGGAGCCAAAGCTATTGGTCTTAAGTGGGTATTTAAGATCAAACGAAACTCAGATGGAAGCATTAACAAGTACAAATCAAGGCTAGTTGCTTAAGGGTATGTACAGCGTCATGGAATTGACTTTGATGAGGTTTTCGCGCCAGTACCACGACTTGAAACCAGAAGACTCCTTGTTAACCTAGCAGCTACGAATGGATGGGAGGTACATCACTTGGACGTTAAAACAGCGTTCCTACACGGAGAGCTAAAGGAAACTATTTATGTTATGCAACCTGAGGGATATGAAAAGAAAGGAGAAGAAGGAAAGGTGTATAAACTTAACAAGGCGCATACGGATTGAGGCAAGCTCCACGGGGGTGGAACAATAAACTAAACCAGATACTCTGAGAACTTCAGTTTAAAAAATATTCTAAGGAGCCTTCGGTTTATCGCAAGATGGTAAACAGCGAGCTATTAATAGTTGCAGTCTACGTGGACGATCTGTTCGTGACCGGCACCAACTTTAAGATGATCAAGGAGTTCAAGGATAACATGTCAAGCAAGTTCGACATGAGTGATCTAGGCAAACTCACTTATTATCTTGGAATAGAAGTATGCCAATACGAGAATGGAATTTCACTAGTACAGAGAAGTTATGCTTCGAAGATTTTAGAAGAAGATGGAATGGAAAAATGCAATCCTGTCCAAACACCGATGGAACTCGGTCTAAAGTTGTCAAAAGCAGAACACGAAAGAGAGATTGATGCAACGAGGTTCAGAAGAAACATAGGGTGTCCACGTTACCTTCTCCACACGCGACCCGATTTGTCTTATAGTGTTGGAGTTCTTTCACGATACATGCAGAGCCCAAGAAAATCACATGGTGCTGCAATGAAACAAGTGCTGAGATATCTGCGAAGGAGTGTTTCGTATGGTCTAACATTCGAGAGGAGTTCACTAAAGGTTCCAAGACTTATAGGCTACAGCGATAGTAGTTTTGAGTCTGATCCAGACGATGGGAAAAGTACGACATGCCATATCTTCTATCTTGGAGAGAGTCCAATCACGTGGTGTTCACAAAAGCAAGACACATTTGCTTTGTCATCCTGCGAAGCCGAATTCATGGCAGGAATAGAGGCCGCAAGACAAGCCATTTGGTTACAAGACTTATTATGTGAGATCACGGATCAACCAAGCGAGAGGTCACCATTCGAATTGATAATCAGTCTGCAATCGCACTGACAAGAAATTCGGTCTTCCATGGAAGAAATAAACATATACATAAGAGATATCATTTTATACGAGAGTGTGTAGAAAATGGTTAGATAGGAGTCGAGCACGTACCCGGTGAGAAACATAAGGCATATATCTTGACAAAAGCATTGGGAAGAATAAAGTTCAAGGAGATGAGAGATTTCATCGGCATGAAAGACTTAGAGACTGGAAGCTTCAAGCTTAGGAAGGAGAATGTTGAAGTAAGCTTGAAGATAGCTTGAGAAAGAAGCAATCCTACTCCTAAGAGAAATTGGAGAATAAGAAGATAAGGGTTATCTTAGTTTAGAGTTATCTAAATATATGTGTTTACTAATAGGATTATGATAAATATATAGATATATAATGAGAGATCATGAGATGATCTAAAATGTGAGTTTTATGAGTTTGAGAGCTTGAGGTTTTGAGTTAGTTTCCTCAAAAGATTAATAAGAAGAGTTCTTATCTTGTGAGTTCATGCATTCATATTTTCAAAGTTTGATTTCTAGATTTGGTATCAGAGCTAAACGGAGATCATGGGTGATATTGTGGAAGCGACGAGCAAGGGGAAANNNNCCCCATGATCTGTACGATGGTTAACTATCAAAGATAGAGTCCCATGGAGAAGTTCCCCGACTTCAAAACGCAGGTTCCAAAGTTAGACCGACTCTCAAACTCTAATCCTTCAGAACACAACCATCTCGTCGTCTCTCAGGTCATGGAGCCATGCACAAGATCGGGGAACCGTCATCCTCAAGAGAGAGATCTCATCATGGAAACCTCCATAACTGTCGGTACGAGCCCCTAATTCAGCCTCTAATTTTGATGACTGACTTGGACAGTCTTCGGAAGCCTCACCACATTCCTCGAGCAGCGAGCGCTATCTGTTAACACCAATGAGACACCAGAGTTATGGAACCTTTCTATAGGTCCACTGCACCAGCTACTTAAACGGACGATGGAGAAGAGAGAGAGACACGCCACAGTAAAACCACACGAACTTCGACTAATCCGTCAGATTGGCACAAAAATCAATGAAGAAAGAGATAGGGGAAAACCTCGTCACGTCTAACAAGACATCGGTCACAGATCAAGACTCATTGAAGAAGAGTCGAGATAAAAAAATGTCACACGTAGCTAGCCTCTCAAAAGTCTATTTTAAAAAGAAATTTGATATTCTATATGATTTTTCTGAAAATTACGGTAGATTTCATCAAAAGAGAACTATTGATGATGAATAATTGTTTTTAAAGTGTATACTAACAAACTTTAAAAAAAGATATTAACTAGAGCCTCATTATAAACCATTTTGAAAAAGTTCGCCAAAAAAATATCTAGTTGCAAACTTCTAGTTACACAACTAACTGAAGTTCAACATATGTTCTATATAATACAAAATTCAAAAGATTCATCATGAACACTTTAAATTCATAATTGAAATAATGAAAAGATTCCAAGACTCATTCAATCATGGGAAAAATTGAGATGGGTTTGAGAGATGAGCACAAATTGTGTTATGTCGTTTGGTAAATGGACCACCAGGCTATGAGCCTAGAGATGACAACAAATTATCGTTGTCTGCCAAAAGGACCAGGCAGGTCCAATTAATTTTTTTTCCGGTTGACAAAAGAAAGATGGACGGACCCGCCAGACAGAGCCAGGGGAGATGGTAAAAGCCTGCTCGTTTTCACATATTAAATTTACCCACCACAAAACAAAACAACAAAAAGTTAACTTCTTCTCAATTTTCATCATGTGGGGATACATAACCGATACAGGCCTCAAAATCAGTGTATAAAGACCCAACTAAAATTTACAATCTTGATTCATAATCGATACAGAATCGAAATCAAGTCGACAAAGGCCCAACTTGTTAGGAGTGTGAAGTTAGAAATTACATGGTCAATCAATGGAACTTTGGAATCCCATTTATCTGTAATTATGTCATCATTAATTCATATGATATAATAGATTCTCACTAATTATTTATATACAAAAACACTAAATAAAAAACCAACAAAAACCAGTGAAAAGGTTTATCAGGAGAACAATGTACAGACGACAAGAGACTGTCTGTGATCAATCATATGTATTTAACTATAGAGGTCATCGTCCTCGGCTACTCCTCCCGCATTAGCAAACGGGTCAGCTCCACCAGCAGTGGTGGCGGTGGCTCCAGTCCCTGTCGCTTCAGGGAACCTAAACTCACTTCCAATCCCACGAGACTGTTGGAGAGTCTGAGCAAATGCTTGGTACTTGCGAATGTCTGCATCACTCACTGATCTCCTCGCGTACTTCATTGATTCCTCAAAGTGGCCAGCCTTGATCTCTGCAATCTCCTCCTCATCCTCTTCCATTGCTTCTGGTGCCTCTGCTCTCTTCCTCTCCTTCTCAATATCCTAAAAAGGAAACAAACACAAAAACAAAAATTATAAGTGCCGTGCAAGAAAAGAAAACTGAAAGAGTAAATGTCATTACCAGAACTACATACCTTCTCGATGTTCTCTCTGATCGCGTACTTGCAAGAACGCTGGCAAATCTCTGTGATGTCCGCACCACTAAAGCCTCGAGTGTATTTAGCAAGCGCCCTCAAGTCAACATCTTTAGCAACCGGAGATTTCCTCAAGCAAGACTTAAAGATCTGGTAACGAGACTCCTCATCAGGGAGAGGAATGTAGATGAGCTGATCAAGACGACCAGGACGAAGAAGCGCAGGGTCAATGATATCTGGTCTGTTCGTTGCTCCGATGATAAAGACAGTCTTCTTAGCAGACATACCATCCATCTCCTGTCTGCTGCACCACCTGCGTCTCCAACGCTGTTCCCTCTCTGAGTGGCGATGGAGTCGAGCTCATCAAAGAAAAGAACACAAGGAGCGGACTGGCGTGCTTTGTCGAATATCTCTCTGACGTTGGCTTCACTCTCTCCAAACCACATTGTGAGGAGCTCCGGACCTTTGATGCTGATGAAGTTGGCTTGGCACTCGTTGGCGATGGCCTTGGCTAAAAGGGTCTTCCCACAACCGGGAGGACCGTAGAAAAGGACTCCTTTAGATGGTGACATACCAAACTTCTCGAACTTGTCAGGGTGCTCCACTGGATATTGAACAGTCTAAAAACATAACAAAAATATGAATAGATTAGTCTATACTCACAAGTCAAAAACCGAAAAGGATATTGAATTGTTGAAACTTCTCGAACTAATCACCGAAATAACCAGAACCGAATCAAAATTTTAAAATAGCCAAACAGATCTTAGGACCCCCGAATTTTTAAAATACAGTTTATATATCGAAAATATTAATTATATTTAGTTTTTAACTAACCAAATATTTTAAAGATACTATGTATAAACCGTATTACCAATGAACCTAGTTACCTGAATGTTAATACCCAAACCGAAGCCGAACCGAGTTTGATACCGAAAAACTAAAAACCAAATTAACCAAACCGAACCGAAAACCGAATGTACAAAACTAATTGAAACTCTTAGTTTTACCTCTTGGAGTTCCCTCTTGACATTCTCAAGACCACCAATGTCCACCCAAGAAACATTAGGCACCTCAACAACCTAGACGAAGGAGAAAATAACAGTTTAATAAGAATGATATAGTACCAAAATAGACTGAGAAACCGTAAACCAATAATAAACTGAAACATAGAACTAACCGTTTCACGTAGAGCAGAAGGATTGCTGTTACCAAGGGCTGTCAGGTAATGCTCATTAGTCACAGCCATAGAATTGAGAATTTCAGCATCTATCTCTTCGTCTTCTATGTCAATCACATCCATTTTCCCTCTGATGCACTGGAGAGCAGCTTCAGTGCATAACGCTGCAAGATCCGCACCAACGTACCCGTGTGTGTCTTTGGATGCTCTTTCCAAATCAACCTGATTAAGAGAAAATCATGTCAGTTATTACAAACAGACTAGGTAAACAAAAGTGTATGTAGAACAGAACATTACGTCTTCAGCAAGCTTCATGTTCTTGGTATGAATCCTGAGAACCTCAAGACGACCAATCTCATCAGGAACACCAATATCAATCTCCCTGTCAAAACGTCCAAACCTTCTCAAAGCCGAGTCAATGCTGTTAGGCCTGTTGGTCGCCCCCATAACAATCACATGAGCTCTAGCTTTAAGGCCATCCATAAGCGTCAAGAGCTGAGAAACAATCCGTCTCTCAACCTCACCGTTCGTCTTATCTCTCTTTGGAGCAATGGAATCAATCTCATCAATGAATATAATCGAAGGCGCATTCTTCTCAGCCTCCTTAAACGCTTTCCTAAGGTTGCTCTCACTCTCACCGGCCATCTTGGACATGATCTCAGGACCATTGATACACAAGAAAAACGCACCAGTCTCGTTAGCAACAGCACGAGCAAGTAGTGTCTTCCCAGTGCCAGGAGGGCCATAGAGCAAGATTCCCTTGGGAGGTTTAACACCAATGGACTTAAAGAGCTGTGGATGCCTCAAAGGAAGCTCAACAAGTTCTCTAATCTGAGCCATTTGTTTCCTAACACCACCAACATCATCGTAACCAACCTCATCCAACCTCTCCTCATCCTCTCTCTTTATCGGTTCACCTTCACAGAATATATCTGTATCCGGAGCCACAATACAGTACTCAGCAGGATCGGTCTCAATAACCTTGAACTCAATGCTTCTCATCCCTCCCCTAACTAAGAAAAGATCACCCTTCCTTACCGGGCGGTATGCCTCCAAGAAATAAGCTGGCAAGATGCAAAAACCAATATGTTAACATATAACCAGTGATCTAAAGATCGTTTCGGACCTAAACAAAACGATTTTTAAAGAAAAACATTCTAGGCATTCAGAAAATCGGTCTAGACGCCCGCCTAATCAATAATTCTCTATAAAGATTCTCTATAAAGAGAATAATTACAGCCTATCGATTTTTTGAACATTGCATAGAATACTAAGAAACATATAAGCTGCAGAGACAACATAGATTGACATCACAGGACGAGGAAACACTCACGCTTAAGGTATGCATCAAATATATTGCCAGTAACTCCTTCAATAGTATCATCAATGGGCAAGACGTGAACACGATTCCCATACTTGACATCAGGGCACTGGTGGAGAGATATAACATCTCCAAGCCTAACCCTAAGGTTAGACCTAACAACCTTGTTCATCCTAATCTTTGGCTCCGCACATGTATCATCAGCTAAAGCAATACACACAGTATCCTTCCTCTTCTTTCCCTGCATAAAGACGTTACCCAAAAAGGCAAGGAAACAAAGATGTCAACACATACAACTAGAGAATCATTCATGAGAGACCCAACAGCGATCCTCATTCTACAAACTTAACACGGATCAAAAGGAAGGTTTTTGATAAACCCTAGAAATAAAAAATCATACCTTGATTAACACGACTTCTCCACGGAAGAGCTGTAGCTTCTCCATGGTGTCAGGGTGTAGAGACACGATGGAGTTGTCATCGTTGATGGCCTCATCCACCACCAAACGATTTGCCGCCTTCTTCCTCTCCAGAATCGCGGTGCTAAAATCTTTCTTCGTCCCCTTCCTGAAAGATTCAAAAAAGAAAAAGACATAAGAACTCGAAGCTAGATCAAACTTAAACTAAAAAAGCTGAACCCTTCATGGAACGAAATTTAGAGGTCTAGCTACTTTGAAATCGGCGAGTACTTACGAATCAGATGAATCAGCTTGATTAGCCATGGTTAGTTTGTGAGTAGAAACAGAGTTACGCAGAGAGAAGAAAATATCTTTGAAAGAGAAGTTTCTTTTCGAGAATATCGACAGACACGTGTGTGTTTATATAGATGAAGATAAATATGTTCCTTGTAAGGAAAGTTATTTATTTTATAAGATTTCCTTTTCTTTTCTTCCTTCGGTTTTTAACCTTTTTTTATAGCAATCACATTGGCAAATTTCTCAAAAAAAATTCTAGACAACTTGATATTGTTAGATAATTTCAAAACTTGTGTAAAGTTAACATATTAATAAGTGTTTAATATGTTAGGAGATAAACACAAAAAGAAAAATCTATAGTAGAAAAAGATATTTTTTTTTTTAAATTTGGTTTGTGTTTTCATATCCTATATTTCAAAATATAGGTATCTTGAAGTGTTATTCCATAAGATCTAAGAGAAACATTGAGAGCTTTACTTTTGAAAAGTTTCTAAAGCAATAAGAAAAATTATTCTTATAAATCTTTGTGTTTCTAGAGATTTGAGATATTAATAAAAAATATTAATATTTTAATATAATCTAATCATCTAGTTAAATATAAATTTTAAGCGACAAAACCACTAATATAGACATTTGTTGTGATAGTTAAATATATCTCATCTTGAGACACTTATCTTTCTTTTCTAAATTTCCTAATTTTCTTTAATTTTATTGTTAAGATATCCAATGAGTATCCATTTACTACATATTTGAATCTTATTTTTCAAATTAAGACCCATTTTTAGTTAATAAAATCTTGTTAATCATCATATAAATTGTTTATGGCAAAAGAAAAAAGGGTATAAAAAATAGGTCGGTTTTAATCACTGGAATCTTACTTATTAAAACAAAACCATTCTCATGGTCCAACTTTTTTGTAAGTTTTTAAATTAAATAAACACTTCGATTATATAGCTAAATTTATTTTTTTAATTATGGAAAATAACATTATACTACTAAATATGTTTCCAAACAACACAATAACTAACATTGTCTCCAAAAAATATAAAACATTAGGTCCTATCTTTTTAATAACATTTATTTATCTTTTAAAAAATGATTTTGATTTAAAACGACTCAAATTTTTTATAAAAAGTTGAAAATAAGTATAAATATTTTGCGGGTTTAGATACTACAAATTATATATCACAAAATTAATCAGATAAATTATAGATATTTTATCAAAAAATTGTAATGAAATGGATTGAAATAATTAAAAACAAAATTAAGTAATGTCTTAGATAATTTTCTAATTTAATATTAATATAAAATAATAGTATTATATAGTTTTCAAATACACTAAAAAAATGTGAAAACATTACTTATAAAAAAATGTTAAAAGCTATTGATATTGTAAATTAGATTTTATCAAAAAATGTTACTTCCATTCTATTTATGTTAAATGGTAATTTTTTTTATGGAATTGATCATTTCAAAGCATTCTATTCCAAAAATAAGTAATCTAGTTACATGCTGTAATTAAAATAAATGGAATGACAGGAATATAATACATCAAAAAATGGAATGAAGTTCATTCATTTCATTCATAGCCAAATTTGTTATGGAATTATTCTCTTTGGTTGTAAATGGTAAATAAAAAAGACAAAGACAACAACTGGATTGACTATTTTTGGAATGGAATGCTTTGGAATGATTAATTCCATAAAAAATTCCATCAATTCCAAAAAATTCTAATCAAAATACAAAGCAAAACATTCCAAAACAATTTTGATAAGGAATAAATGGAATGAATTCATTCCATTTTTCTACTGCATTCTATTCATCTTATTCTATTTCTTTCTATTCCTTGTAATCCTTTCTTGATTTACCAGTTACAACCAAAATGGAATAGAGAGGAATGAAATAAGATGAATGGAATGTAGTAGAAAAATGAAATGAATTCATTCCATTAATTCCTTATTAAATTATTTTTGAATGTTTTACTTTGTATTTCGATTATACCTTTTTGGAATTGATGGAATGAGCATTTCATTTCATTCATGTTAAATGATAATTTTTTTATGGAATTGATGAAATTGATCATTCCAAAGCATTTCATTCCAAAAATGGTTAATCCAGTTGCAACCAAATCAAACAATTCCAGTTGCAACGAAAGCAAACAATTCCATAACAATTTTGTTAAGGAATAAATAGAATAGATCTATTCCATTTTTCTACTGCATTCCATTCATCTTATTCATCTACTCTCTATCCCATTTATCCTAGTTACTGCCTAAAAGTTTTATTCTATTTTTGGAATATGTGGAATTAATTTTAAAAAGTTTTCCATGTAACATGTAAATATTTTTTGGAATTCTATGGAAAAATAATTTCATTCCATAATTTAGCATTCCAGTTGCAACCAAATAACACATGGTAAATTGAATTTACAAGTGAAATAAAACAACAGGGTGATCTGCAGCTATTCGTCCGGTTTGGTGATATGATTCATGGCCTCATGGGTCATTGAACGGCCACCACCGTTCGAATTGTATGCATGAAAAAAAAGGTGATCAAAAAGTAAACATTCGATCATTGGACGCCTCCCACGTCAAGAAAGATACTTGGGCCGGTCTAGAATAGACCATAAGATAGCCCTGAGAAAAATTAAGCTCATAAGACAGCACAGAGCAAAAGATCCAAGCTACGGTATTCAAAAAGATGCATTTGTTTCTGCTTTTACTTGCCCTTTAAGCCATTTGACCAATGCTAATTACTGGAATTTTCATATCCTAAGTTTCTAACAAATATGTTACAGTTACACTTGTGCTTTCTTTCTTTTTTACTGCTTTCTGAGTACTTAGAAAGTTATTGATCTTCCAGAGGAGAAAGTTTTGATTCAACAGAGTTTTCTTCCATGACAAGGCTTCATATCATATCTTATGGCTCTGTTTCTTCCTCAGAATGAATTTCTTAAACCGGAAAGAATCATTATTTTTGGCCTGCAGTTCACAACTTTTCACTGCTCTTTAAATTTTCTTCAGATAGTTAGATGCGTTGAGTTTAAACTCTCTCTGACAACAAAATGAGTTAAGGATTTAGTTAATCAAACTTAAGAATGCTTCGTTGGCTTACACTTTCGAAATTGGTGGAGAGAAGATACAGAAAGATCTTGTTTTATCTTTTTATCTCAACCACAATTAAATACTTCATCTTCTTTTCAAAAACCCTTAAGAAATTGAATTTCAAATTGGATACTTGAATAAATAATTGAATTTCTAAGGTGATGTAAGCCATAACCCCTGAAAAGAAAAGATATATATAATTCATAACTTGGTGATTATATAAAAAAAATAAGAGATACTTGGAACCTACTCCAAATCTATAATCTATGACTTGATAAAGATGACCAAGAGTGAAAGCCAAGACCTAACTGATGCATGATGTTATTATCCACTAATTTATTTGTGTTTGTCAGCTTTTTGAACATTTCCCAATTCGGGTAAACTCTTGACTTTACTATTTAAGCAAAGACAAAAGCTCTCAAGCTAAAAGCACAAATTTAGAAAGAATTTAGTTAACACAAAAACAAAAATGGATTACAAGAAGGAAGAAACGCTCCGTAGAGGTCCATGGCTCGAAGAAGAAGATGAACGGCTAGTGAAGTTCGTTACCCTTTTGGGAGAACGTCGTTGGGATTCTTTAGCAAGAGTTTCTGGTACAGTCTGAAAACTTTCTTGTGACACTTTCGAAAAATAAAAAGTTTCCATTTATCTAAGCATAATGTTTATTTGTTTGTTTTGTTCATACTTAGGTTTGAAGAGGAGTGGTAAGAGTTGCAGGCTAAGGTGGATGAACTATCTGAATCCAAGTCTGAAGCGTGGACCGATGAGCCAAGAAGAAGAAACTATCATCTTTCAGCTTCATAGTCAATGGGGTAACAAGTAAGAGGCAAAATAAAAGAAAAAACTTGGATATTTTAATTCAATGATTGTATTTTTTTTCAGTTTGAACTAAATAAGTATAACAATAGGTGGTCAAAGATTGCAAGGAGATTACCCGGTAGGACTGACAACGAAGTTAAGAATTATTACAGGACTCATTTTAGAAAGAAATTAGAAGCTCAAAACTATGGTAGGCATACTTTTATCTATCTTTAATATATAGTTGTGCATATGTTAATTTCATATCACCTTTAAATAAGAAAATGATGTATTATGCTGCAGATAAGATCATTGACTGGAGGAAAAATCCAGGAGAAGAATTGTTTCACAAGTATAAGGAAACTGAGATAGCATGGACAAGGACAACGACTCAAGAACATGGTTTTGATAAACCTGTGAAGGAATCTAAGCAGAAAAATATGGAGAGTGATAAAGAAACTAATGGTGGTATTTGCGAAAGAGAGAGCTTTGGTGTTATGAATTCACCATACGAAAATCGGATTTCGGATTGGATATCAGAAATTTCTACAGACCGAAGTGACGCAAATTTTTTAGAAGACCGTACCAGCAGTAGCAGTGAAAACAATATTAATATTAACGTTGGTTCTTGGTGGTTTCAAGAGACTAGGGACTTTGAAGAGTTTTCATGCTCTCTATGGTCATAATTCAATAATTTGTGTTCTTGATTATGTGATGAAAACGTCTCTAAAAGTTGATGTTGATATTCGATTAAAAAAAAAAGTTGATGTTGATGAATATCTTTCTTGACTTGTCATATGATTGAGTTTTTTGAATTCGAAAGTTCTATAGTGAGCTCAGTTATTACCCCAATCTCCAAGCTTACAATGCGTCAATTATGTACAACTGAAATCAATTTAAGTAGTTTCCAAAATGAAATTTGAATAGTAAGTTTAGCTTCAAATAATCATACAATCTTCTGTGCTTATAACTAAACAAGAAAAATATAAAGCTAGCATACCCATCATAACAAAATAAATAAAATGTAGCACAGTTGTGTATGTCAGGTCTTGTTATATATATACAACAGCAAACACGTGTTCATGCTCCAACGGATAAAACACTACTATTACTTTTGTCATCAACATTATTGGTTGATGGGTTCTATCTTTAATATGAATTAAATTAGTTGTTTGGTGTACTTTTGAGCCAAATGGTTTGTTAATGTTGATATTAAATTTATATTTGGGAAAAGTATGTAATCTCTAATATATAAATTAAAATATTCTGAATTAATATATACTTATATAGTTGGGCGGTTCGTTTCATTGACGCAGGTTCCTGCGGCTGCGTCTGCGGCTGAGTCTGAGTCTGCGGTTGCGGTCATTCGTTTGGTTGTTTTTCGTTTTGCAGCCGCAGACTCAGGCTCAGCCGCAAACTCAGACTCAGCCGCAGACGCAGCCGCAACTTGTTGTTCGTTTCAAAAACGCAGGACATTGCCGCAGCATCAGCCGCAGCCGCAAACGCAGAAAGTAGATTTAATTCTGTTCGTTTGGTTGCCGCAGACGCAATTTTCATTTATTTCATATTTTAATTTTATGAATTTTATGAAGTATAAATCTGGTTTAAGTAACCCTTTAACAAAAACAAAATTCAGCTTTAATCTCCATTCTCGTTCGTGATATCTTATAACTCATCTCCTTTTCTTGTTCTAGTTCTATAGAAGTAGCTGCAGGTTTTCAAAATCATATCCTATTCTAGTGAACATGACCAGTCTAAATCATGTGTTTCACAATCGAATTCTATAATCAAAATTGAAGATGTACTATATTAGAGACAAGGACGTTGCAACTAACACCATATATTATTTGAACACAAAGTGAGTATTAAAGTTTCCAGTGTTATTGTTTTAGACAGCCATTGGTTTCTACAACACATAGAACTGATAATCAAAGTTATAAGAAAAAAAATCATTAACTAAAACATTTAATACGGTAAACGACCTCTACCATATTCATCTGTGATGCTCTTACGCAAAGCTTCCATCGCTCTATCACCGGTCGGCTCATATACAATATGTCCACCACCACTGCCACCACCACCACCATCATCATCATCATCACCTTCTTCTCCTTCTTCTTCATCACCATCAGCTCCTTCTGCTTCTTTTTTTCCTTCTCCATCATCATCACTTTGCCATTGTACAAAATCTTGATCTTCCCGATGTGAATCACGTATGAAGTTGTGTAGAGCCATCGTCGCTGTCACAAGCTTAATCCACTTGACCAGACCATACTTTGGATGCTTACGATCCAAAATCCTCCATTTTGCTTTCCATACTCCAAATGTCCTCTCAATCACCGATCGCAATCCTGAATGCTTTCGGTTGAACAACTCTCGTGCACTAACTGGTGGTCGTCCTCTAGCAAACTGACCATGATGATATCGCATACTCCGATGCGGACCAAGATACCCCGTCCTAGTCGGATATCCGGAGTCAACTAGATAATACTTTCCAGGAGGAGGATGTGGGAAAGAAGCCTCATTCCTCGCACAATGAGTCAAGACCTTCGTATCATGTGCTCCATAAAGCAATACAGTTCCATACATATAACAAGCAAGACTAGTGTGAGAGAGCCTTACATCTTTTGCCACTTAAAAAGTGAGAGGAACAGTGGTAGAGAGTGAGCTTGAGATGACAGAGCCTGCAAAAAAGAAGAGAGAAAAGAGTCAATAACTAGAACACAGAATATCTTAGAAGCAGAGCATCAGAGACAAAAAAAACCTGGCAAAGCTATAGACATTCCATCAAGTTTAGGACATCAAGTTCAACCAATCTGGTCGTTTTCAAACCAGTACCGCATGATGTATAAATGTTTACAAATGGAAACAAGATGAAGACAGAGCACATTCATCAACAAGGTAAAGAGTTACACTTTAGTTACTGAATTAGGTTAAGGGCAAAACCGTAAATAGGTTAAGCAGACGCGGTATTTAAGTCGTGGCTGCTGATTTTTTTCTGCGTCTGACGCGCGACGCTGCGTTCGGCCGCAGCCGCAGACGCAGGTACTCGCGTCAATGAAACGAACAAACTTACGGGAAAATCATAGCCGCAGCCGCAGCCGCCGTACCTGCGGCGACGAAACAAGGAGCCCTAGTATCAAGTGTAGATGCATGTATGGAATGCCCTCTTGTATAAAATTATGAAAATAGAAAAGGAAGAAGATAATATATAATCTGTGTTATTTATGTAACTAAAGAGGATAGGAATACCACAACATCATGCTTACATATCTACACAATATGACATACAAGACACACGTGGTGCTTATGTAAAATTATAAAATTAATTATACTTTTGTTTATATTAAACAACATCCGTTGAAACAAAATTAATATTACATAATATTGTAGTTTTAGGTATGGAAAGATTACTAACTTTGGTTCAAAACCTCTTAATAATTCAAAAAAAAAAATTATCTGGCTTTGGTCATATATACAAAAAGAAAATGTAAATATTTCCCTTTGCTAAAATGGTAAACTGAATTCACCTTCACATTTTCAAGAAAATTTGAAAGAAATAACATGGGCATTACAAGAAATTAATACACAAAAGTGAGTTTGGAAACAATTTTTTTCTTGTTCCTTGATAAAATTGGTAAATTCACGTTACAACAACATGAACAAATATGACATCAAATTGAACATGAAAGCTATAACAATAACCGACAAAGATAACCGGTTGGTTGAACAGGTGCCAGACATTTCATCGTTGTAGTCATTATAAGAATCTAAACCGCCACTACCTTCGGATCCAGTAGTAGTCCACATCCCCAAATTGTTATTCCTGTTACAAATCAAACCTCCTCAATCAGCTCCATTTGACTTTTTAAGGCTAATGAGCGATGATTTTGAAATAGTGGGAAAAAGAAATAAGATAAAAATAAAAAAGAAGAAAAAGTTAAAGGCAAAAGTAGTAGAAAACAAAATAATTCAAACAAAAATAGTACATAGACATAAATATAAGATTCAAAGTGTTTTTTTTTTGGTTAAAAATGATAATATCTTTGTCAAAAAGAAAAGGCTAACAGTGAGTGAATAGTATGAGTCATAATGTAAGAGACTTCAAACCTGCCACCAACGCCAAGAACGCCGCAATGAAATGTGATTTGGTCGATGAACGCGGCAGATTTAGGGTCGACGCTATACGCCTTCTCGTACCTCATCTCAGCACCTTCTCCAGATGCCACGAAGAACGCTCCATTAACCAAGATGTCTCCCTCCGATCTCCAGTTCCACCCTTTCCAATCGCCATCAGGCGTTTCTACTCTTTTAGTCACCTACGCAATACATAATATAACAATATTGTATTATACATTAACCTATAACAATCTTTTGATGTATTGTTATAATTATCAAATGACTTAAAATGGACTAACCAACTTTGTTGAACCAAATGGATTTTGTTACCTCTTTCGCAAACGGGTTGGTTGGGGCCGTATAGCGGTTACCCTGACTATTAATAGTTGGGTTACCGCTACCGCCAATCGCATACATTTCCCATTGAGTAAAATCATTGTTAACCACATGGATGTATCCACGTCTACACCTAGGCATCCTTTGTACCAATTTATCTCCGAAGTGATTAAATGCAATGGTTACCTGAAAAATCACACAAACATTCCAAAACATTAAATCCCATTCTAGTAAGTATAAAGTAAAATAATTAGTCATTGTAAAAGGAATTATGGACTAGTTAGCATGTGTCTGTGTGCGACCTGCATGCCACTGTCTGGCTCGTAGTGATCGCTGTGACCAAGAAGCATGACTTCATTGTGGTGTGAGAAGAAGTTGTTCGATATTGTAATCCCTGTGGATCCCATCACAGCATCTATCAAACCATCTTTACATCTTGATAGAGAACAATGGTCGATCCATATGTCCTTTGATCCAAAGATGGAGATACCATCACCGTCCGATTCCGTTCTTAATCCGTAGTGCGTTGGACTTGACCGTATGTTAGTATTCCCTAGCAAAAGCGTAGGAGAATGCTTTTATGAATCAACCAGTAAATGCTAATACATTTCATTTCAAGAGGGACGAATTTAATGTTTACTATTTATAACAATGCCTTTATGAATAATCAGTATATGCTGAGAATTCAATACACATAGTTTCTGTGTTTGCGTGTGAAAACACCAATGAATGAGAAGGAAAACATGTACACCAAAAGGGACCTACTAAAAATATTCTGGTCAGGGCAATAATTATCTTTGGGAAGAAAAGGTTAAAAGGTTAAAAGGTTAAAATAACAATTATTGGCCGTAAAAAAAAGGAGTATAAATTACCGGATGGGTGACAATGGTGGATATGAATGTTGTGAATGATGATATTGGAGACATATTGAAGGGTGATGCAACCACCACCAACAATATGAACATTAGCCCCTCTTCCATCAAGAGTCTTGTAACTGTTGAATATTAGCTCATGCTTTAATTTTATCATCATGTTGCTTGGGAACACTATCCACAGTGGCTCTACTTGTATCACTCCATATCTGCCACCAAAAAGGAAAAGGTTTTAATTACAAATGCTTTAAAAGTAGAGACCAATAGATAAGTATTTTCACATTGTAAACCCGATTCCTTTGACATTTGGTAAAGATTCCCCAAATAATTCAAAAACTTTGGAGGTCCCAATACATTTTGTTTTATTGTGGTTGTTTATTGTCTAGATTTATCATATTATTATCTTGGTTGAAGTGTAGACCAGATTGATTAGTAGCTTAAGTAGTACTAGTATTTTAGAACTGTTCTTGCATGCGAGGCTCCACCTACTTTGGCTATCTAACATGTGAACCGGGTGGGACATTTCAAAGAACAACGCTAAAACTGTAATGTATGTAGTAACGCTAATCTATAAACATCGTCATCAACATTGCATTTCTATCTTTCAAAACAATAATCAATTGGTTTAGCCAAAAATAATAATAATAAAGGGGCAATTAATCAAACGTTTTAGGAGTTTTACCACAAAATGGAGGGCTTATTTGTAAATTATCTTGTCTAGAAAATGTACACAAGTGGTGTTGAAAAAGTCATGTACGTGATAGATTGGTGTGGGGGCATGTGAATAAAAGATGACAAAAGAGAGTGAGAGTGAGTAAAAAGAGTCACTGCGAGTAGCTAAATAGATGGAGCTTAGACAGAATCTTATTTCACATTGGATTTTAAAAGTGTATATGTAGAGGGTTTAGACACTAATGACATGTTTATCAAGTAAAGTATATAGTGTTGTTAAGAGTATTAAAGATGATATATTTGTCTTGAACCACTAAAAAACAACACATTGTTTGTCTGATTATACAAGACTTTCTTAAATGAAATCCGGTTTAGTTGGTTAACAAAAAGTACCTGAGAGTGCCCGGTTTAGGGTCGACGACATCATCGTCGGAGGAATCAGTGACGAAGTAAAACCGGCCGCCTTTGCCTCCCAAGGCATACTGTCCGAAACCGATTCCACAATCGGCTAGCCTTTGTCGGTTATTAGGCCAGTTTGTGTCACATTTCCAACAGTCATCGATTGGGTTACCCGTGAAGCACTGGTTTGAACCGGCCTGGTCCGTCGTATCCATAGCTTGACGTCTCCATATAGAGGCATTAACCCTCCTGTGAAATTATTAAACCGGATAATTACAGTCGGTACGGCAGAAAGGAGATTAAGAAGAAAAAACCAGAGACTGAGCAACCCAAGATTCAGAAGAATACACTAGAATAGCTTTTCAAGTTACATTAAAGAAACTAAAAATCCCTGACAAAATGTAGATCCGGAAGAGGAAATGTAATATGCGTACCAATGAACATCATGAGCGACTAGCTCTGGGTCGGGATGTGGTATGAGAAGGAGAGTTTTGTTGAGCATGGCGAAACCCATGTGTGGAACAAACAGAGAAAGTGAGAAAAGTACAATGCAGCTTCTTTGAAGCATCATTGTAAGAACTGATAGTATGGATTTGGAGATTTTAGGGGTTTTTTTGCTTGTTTAAAGGTCAGAGAAGAAGAAGATAGAGGAGTGAGACGACATAGCTTGTTCTTCTTCTCTGTTTACTGACCAGTGTTTTTAGTGAGTGGCTTTTTAGAGTGTGGTTTTGCTTTTGTAATAATGGCTTTCTTGGCTTTTTTTTTTTTTTTTTTTCTTGGTTCTTTTGGAAGAGGAGAGAGAGTGTATGTTGTTTTCCACTGACTGTCTCGAGGACTGAGAATCCGCTTGTCTCGAGGAAACGGTCTTTTAAATTTTCTTGAAAAGCTGTTTTGTTTTCATAAAATGTAAATCTAGTTTATCTAAAAATCGAAACACGATATGAGTAATATCCATAATAAGGTTCAGCAGATTTAACAAACAGTAGGCAGGCTTTAATATTTGAGTCTCTTTATCAGGTTTTCACCTTTTATTATAAAAAATGATGTGACATAACGATAATATTTTCTCACGAGCTATATAAAATGAATGCTAGTTTTAAGGAAGGAGCTATATAAAATGAATGCTAGTTTCGAGGAGAATCGGAGGTAGATAGAAGTTTTTAGGAGCGAGTGCTCCTTGTTGGTCAATTGCCACCTAGATTTGTTTGTGATTGTTCTGGATTTGGAGTGGTTTTTATCCAACTATAGGTTGTGTGAATAAGACGTGTTCAGTAAGCTTTTATACACTTCGATGTGGGGTGTTGGGCGTATGAGGCGCATGGAGAGCACAATCAAGGTTCAATGGCGAGTCTTAGTTGGGATTGAAGGATGTGTGCAGCGACGGTTAAGGATTTTAACCTCTCTCGATTTGGTTTATGTGTTGGTGATGTTCGTGTGCTTCAGGTCTATCTCGATGATCTTCTCTCCTGGTGTTATTTATGAATGTGTACTCGTTAGGTATGCACGTCCTTGAGTGTAAGGTGGTGCTCTCTTCTCTGGTAGTGATCTGACCCTTCTTTGTTGTAGCTTAAGTTATGTTATTCGTTGTTGTTTCTATCTTTGGCTCCGAGGGGTGTTGTTTTATCTTGTCAGCTGATAACTCCGGAAAAGCTTTGTTCTTTTGCTGGCTTTGTGTAAGACACGGTTATTTCAATATTAGTCCAACAGATGACAAAAAAAAAGGAAGGAGTCTTGGTTGTTGACTTGTTGACCAGAAAAATATGTTCTCCGTTGAACTGGTGTCATCACATCAAGCTTGTTAGAGATATATTACTCGTTGCATGAGATTAAAAACAAACACCCATATAAGTGTAGATTTGATTCGGTTAAATAAACTTTACATATCATATAGTTAGAAATTTTGTGTCTGCATATTACATTTAGATCTTATTTGCATTCAACATTCAATGCTAATACGAACTCGCGATTTATATTGCTCGTTAGTCGTTACTGAAAACGTATTTTCAATGTTTTCGACGTGTTTACCTCAATCTTCAACATGTTATAAGAGCATATTTTACTTGATTTTTAATGATCAACTGGCGATCAAAAGGCAGACAACCCATAAAATACTTAGTATATGTATTTTGACGTGAAGATTTATAGAATTCAATATCTTTTTCTGTTGGCTATTCCATCTACACTAAATCCAAGTGCGTCACATATCCATTACAATTCAACTTAGGCTCTAATTTGCAAGAATTCAAAAGCTCTTCTTTCAAAACTAATTGAAAACACCCAGGACCTCGTAGTCCAGTGGTATCCTCCTTGGGGAGGGGAGGTGACCGGTTCGACTCGCGGGGAGGGGGAGGCGTGTCCAGGGCCCGTAAGAAGGTACAGACAAAGGCTGGCGCCGGGCCTAGGTGGTGGGCCGCAAGAACACCTGGTTAATAAAAAAAAAAAAAAACTAATTGAAAACAATGAAGCTACTCTTATATTTTATTTAACTACATTAGGCATCAAAATATTTCCATGTTTTATATAAAAAAATTCTTCCACGTTTTCCAGGAATAAACATGTTTCCATGTTAAAAAAAAAAAAAACATGTTTCCATGTGATATTTCTAAATAATTTATAATACCAATGCTTTTAGCAGATCAATAAAAGTTAGTTTAGCGATCGCATATGGCATAGGTAGAGACGATGGAAATTTTACTACGTTTACCAATCGGAGCCAAGATATGTGATCTAACATCTCAAGTAGGCAACATGCAACTTCTACGAACCGCAACTTTCCTTCCATATGAAGACACATATACACGCACGTACACAAACAATTACCATGAGTGTGTCATGTGTGTTGTTAATTTCTCATCAAAGCTCGTGTCAAACTAGGATTGTTTTTTTTTATTGACAAAAGACAAACAAGGATTGTTATGTGAGCGTGATTGAAAGATTATTAATGTTAGATTACTAATATACACTACAAGAAAACAGCGATATTCTGACGGACATTCCGACGGAAAATGAAATCCTCGGAATATACCGAGGAATTTCCGAGGAAATTCCGAAGAAACACAAAATTGGGTTTCCTCGGAATTTCCTCGGAATATACCGACGGAATTCCGAGGAAACTACAGTCCGTCGGAATATTCCGAGGAAATTCCGAGGAAAACTCTGTTCCTCGAAAAAAACCGATGAATTCCGAGGAAATATTATAGCCGTTGGAGAGCCGTTGGGGGATTCTACAAAATTCCGAGGAAATTCCGACGAACTAGTTTTGTCCGTCGGAATTCCGTCGGAATTTCCTCGGTATGTCGGCAGGATTTAAACTATAAATACAAGCACTCCTCTTCCTCTTCATTCACTTCATATCTTCATCCTCCCTCTTACTCTATTTACACACGAATTTGATTCATAAAAAAGATGTCTTCTTCAAATTATTTTCGTTCTTGGATCGATCGACCTCATTTGGATCCGAACACGAGATTGCTTACGGAAGAATACCAACGAGGTATAACTGAATTCATGGGGTTAGTTCACCGACAACCGGAAGCAAAAACAGGTATGTTAAGATGTCCTTGCTCTAATTGTAAAAATAGAAAGGTTATTAAAGAGTGGGATGTTTGGACTCATCTATATTTGAGTGGGTTTACACGAAGTTACAAAATTTGGTATCATCATGGGGAAACTGATTATGAACATGGTAGTACTAGTGAACCTCAGCCAGCGGTTAGATTAGAAGAACCAATTAGAACGGATGTAGATTATGGTGTAGGTACTGAGCAGATGGTAAATGATCATTTTAGAGGGGAAGATTTACCCAATGCAGAAGCTAGGAGATTTTATGATATGTTGGATGCTGGAAAGCAACCATTGTACGAAGGTTGCAGAGATGGTCATTCAGCTTTATCATCTGCTACAAGATTGATGGGCATTAAAACAGATTATAATTTGGCTGAAGACTGTGTGGATGCGATTGCTGATTTTGTAAAAGGTATTCTACCCGAGGATAATGTAGCTCCTGGTTCATACTACGAGGTTCAGAAACTCGTAGCTGGTCTTGGTTTATCGTATCAGGTAATAGATGTATGCAGCGACAACTGCATGATTTATTGGAGGGCGGATGAACAGCGGGTTACATGCAAATTTTGTGGAAAGCCTCATTATAAAGATACGAGTGGAAGAGTTCCAGTGCCATATAAAAGGATGTGGTATTTACCTTTGACGGAAAGGTTGCAGAGGTTGTATCTATCTGAACGCACAGCGCAACCAATGAGATGGCATGCGGAGCACTCAACAGATGGTGAGATCAGACATCCTTCAGATGCAAAAGCGTGGAAGCATTTCCAATCAAAGTATCCCGACTTTGCGTATGAAAGAAGAAATGTCTACCTTGGATTATGTACTGATGGTTTTAGTCCGTTTGGCAAGAGTGGAAGACAATATTCTCTATGGCCCGTCATTCTTACACCATACAACCTCCCCCCAAACTTGTGCTTGCGACGAGAGTTTTTGTTTCTCTCGATTCTCGTTCCCGGACCAGAGCATCCTAAGAGATCACTTGATGTGTTTCTTCAGCCACTAATATATGAGTTGCAACAACTATGGGCTCAAGGTGCTGAAACATACGATGTTTCGTGTAAAGAAAACTTTCAAATGCGGACAGTACTAATGTGGACAATAAGTGATTTTCCAGCATATGATATGTTGTCTGGATGGACAACGCATGGAAGGATATCATGTCCATATTGTCAAGATAACACTGATGCTTTCCAACTAAAACACGGAAGGAAAACGTGTTGGTTTGACTGTCACAGGAGATTCCTACCACCTGATCATCCATATCGTAGGAGTAGGAATTTGTTTACGAAGAACAAGAGGGTGTTTGACAGTCCACCTCCGGAAATTTGTGGGAAAGATTTGAAGATACAACTAAGAGATTTTGGTGCAGAAAGGACGCCAGAAGTCGGTGGACATGAGCGTTTTCCGGTAGATGCTGTTGGAGAACTACATAACTGGCACAAAAAAAGTATTTTCTGGGATCTGCCATACTGGGAGGATCATCTGCTAAGGCATAATTTAGATGTCATGCATATTGAGAAGAACTTTTTTGACAATCTCATGAACACGATCCTTAATGTTCAAGGTAAAACAAAGGATAATTTGAAGTCAAGACTGGATTTAGTCGATATATGTGCTCGTTCAGAACTTCATGTTGATGAAAATGGTAGGGCTCCTTTTCCCATATACCGACTTGATGCAGAGGGAAAAGATGCGTTCTTTGATTGGATTTCAAACGATGTGGAATTTCCAGACGGTTACGCATCAAATTTGCGTAACTGTATCGACAGAAAGGAAGGAAAGTTTACTGGCTTGAAAAACCACGATTGCCATGTAATGATGCAGCGCCTCCTTCCGTTCGCCTTCAAGGAACTATTACCACAAAATGTTCATGAAGCAATTGCAGGGATAAGTGGTTTCTTCCGCGATTTATGCACGAGATCAGTGACTCTTGAAGGTATTGAAAATTTGAAGACTAACATAGCCGTGATTCAGTGCAACCTTGAGAAGATATTTCCTCCCTCATTTTTTGATGTTATGGAGCATCTTGTTATTCACCTGGCAAGAGAATTGGAACTTGGTGGTCCTGTGCAGTATAGATGGATGTATCTGTATGAGCGGTATATGTTCCATTTGAAGAAGATGGTGAAAAATTTAAGTAGGGTGGAAGGTTCTATAGTCGCACAGATGATCAATGAAGAAACTTCAAACTTTGCCGAGTACTACTTTCCAGCAGAAGTTCAGACCAAAAACAGAAGACCTGCTCGGCATGATGATAGAGGCGAACGGGCAACATATCATGTTACGGTTCCAGACATTTTCACAGACGTTGGACGACTTAGCGGAAAACCAAAGGACCGTCGACTTACTGAGCAGGAGCGCAGTAATTTGCAAACATATTTGCTCACCAACTGCGAAGACGTTCTTCAATATGAGAGGTAAATAAATGAGCTTACAAATTTTTATTTTAACAAGTTGAAATTTAAATCTTAATTAATTACATTATTGTCATCATATACAGGATTTTCATGGCAGAAAAGCGGTTCGAGTATAGATACGCCACAGAGGACGAACTAGAAGAAATGAAGCAGAGAGAATTTACTGGATGGATGTTTACTTATGTGAGTGCTTTAAACAAATTAAAATATATTTTATCACATATTTATACTAATTCACATTTATTGATATAACATATATATATATGTGCTATTAATAGGTGTCTGCTGGTTTGGCCAGAGGTGAAACATTTGACGATTGGATACGTGAGATGGTCGTTGGACCAAACTTTGTTGTGAAGTCATATCCGAGATTTTGTACTCGAGGATATGCATTCACAACTCAGAAGAGGAGACGTTCGAGTACGACTTATGATGATGGCGTTTGTTCTGCATCAGGAGATGATGTATACTACGGACACATACATGAGATTTTGGAAATCAAGTATTTGGGCATGGTTGGATTGCGCTGTACTGTTTTCTATTGTGATTGGCACGACAACACCCCAGATCGAGGTGTGAGAACAGATGCATTTGGTGTTACATCAGTAAATTCGAGGCGAAAGCTGCAATATTATGATCCTTTCATTCTTGCTTCCCAGGCCGATCAGGTAATTAAATGTTAATTATTCAGAATGATTCATCATCATGTGTATTAATTTATAATTTTTCTAAATGTTACAGGTTTGTTATATCAAGTACCCCCGGGTAAGGAACAGAGATGATCCATGGGTTACTGTTACAAGACTCAACCCGAGAGGCCGAGTTCAGGGAAGTTCTGAGCTGGAAGACCCACTACAACCAAGCACATCCGGCAACTGTAGTGCAGCAGAAAATTTAGCTGGAGTTGGCCTTGTAGTCGATTTAACCGACTTTGGAGAGGAAGCCGTCGTTCACGTAGAGGATGAACCAGTAATTGGAGAGTTTCACCAAGATCCAGATTCAGATTCATCTAGTGATGATGACTCGGAAACAGAATATCATTGATTTTTTTTATTTTTTTTAAAGAAATACCGAGGAAATTCCGAGGAACACTTGATATAACCTCTTTCCTCGAATAATAGTTATTTGGTTTATCTAGCAAGGCAAAGCTGAATACGAATTAAAAACTACTCAGAACACAACCAAATAAAACGAAGAAACCATGTAAAAGAAATACAAACTCATAATTAAGAAACCCAAAAAAAAACTCAGTTCAAAATTAACAGAAAATAAGACCATAAAACGTTAGAATAGAAAAGAAAATAAAATAGCCGGTGATAGCTCCTACTCCTCGTCTCCTGCTCCAGATGTTCCGCATCATTGGGTCTCTTGGACCTCTTTCTTACCCTGTGTGTACCACTCGAACCCGAACCAGAGCTGGATGGAGAGTTGTCCCGATGAACTACATCATCCTTTTGGCAACGACACGGCCTGATACGTGAAATGGCAGCCCAGATCTTGTGTAGCATGTCGTTGTTTGTCTTTATGCTCTGATCTCTCCAATGTTGTTGCTGGCGCGAAGTGGCGTTCGGTGGAAGCTCTTGCAGCTTGTACTGGCTGGAGTCTGATGGGAGTAGCTGATGGGGTTGTGAATCATCTGGAATGGCTTGTGCAGCCTCATCTTCTCCTTCTTCATCAACCACGCCCTTGCCTTTGGTCTGATATTTTGGCGTGAAGAAGGATGGCTTGTCTACTAGTGCGGTAGCAGGGGGTAGGAACTCAACTGCAGCCTCTGAAAGTAGAGAAGTGAGACCGATCTGAGGTAGGTGGCAGTAGAGTGTTTTCTTCGCTCGGTCCTGGAATACGTAGACGTAAGGACCATCCCGATCGATCCTCGAGTGGGGACCAGCTATGAACTCCTTACTTACTAGAGAAATGACATCCAGGTAGTTCCAAGCAATGTTGTTCGATCTGTCCAGTGCTACCTCCTGGTTCTTGCAGTCTACACCCACATGTCTAAGGATCCGAGTAATCACTGCACCAAATCCACATGCATTGCTCTTGGATTTGGTTACTTTCCCCTTGTATCCTGCTAAGTTTGCGGCCAGCACCGCTCCCATGTTGAAGGCAGTAGCAGGTGGGAATGTAGAGTTTCCAAATGCCGGTAGCAAATGCCTCACACCTTGGTACAGGAGGCACAACTCCCATTGCGTGACTGATGCGGCTGTGGTTGTCCCGTATAGCAATGAGCCAATGAGGCGTGTCGCATATCTCAGTACTGGGCTCCGGATAAGTGACTCCTTTGCCTGAGAAGATCTATAAACCCATGTGCCAATCGTTTCCCAGAAGTTCAACAGCTCTGAAGTCCAATAAAGACCATATGTCCTCTCCCCCGCACTCAATCCAAATAGTCCGCAGAGGTCTGTGAAAGATACCTCATAGTATACTTTCTGCACTACGAATGCCAGAAAACCTTCCTCATGCCTATCATCGGGACGGGTGACGTATGCGGATGCTATGAACTGGCGTACCAACTCCGGATAAGTGGGTTCCTTGAGGTTGCATAGTTGGCCTAGACCCATGTTCTGGAACAGTCCTTCAATGTCTGCTTGGATTCCCAATATTGTCATCGTCTCAGGACATGCTAGTTGTGTAGCCGGAACGGCTACCTTCTTCATGTTGTTGTAGTGGGTGGTATCAGACTTATCCCACTTCTTTGGCCTTTGCTTCTCCAGCTGTGACGAACCCGCTTCTTGTGTGTTTTTCTTTGCTGATGTTTTCGTGCGCTTCATTCTCTACAAAATAGAATCATTGCTCTCAACATGGTTATAATCAATTAAGAACTCAAAGCAACATGAAAATGAAAAGCGAAATCGAGTTGTGATAAAAAAAAAAACAAATTGAAAAAAATTCTCAATCCCTAAATAATCTCAAATCCTGTTCCAAACTCGTTAATCACAGACAATTGTGTTCTATTCCATGTTTAAACATCTGTTTCATGCATATTTGATCAAGGAATCAACACGGAAATAAGAAATTCACAAAACCCAAAAAATTGCTCAAGAACACGATTTCAGAATGTGGAGATTCGCGGAGTATACCTGTCTTAGGGTGAAAACGAGTGTAGGAATCAGGTAGAGCTCAAAAAATCAAGTGGAATGGAGCCCAAAATTGTTCAAATCGGATGATTATAGAGAGAGAAAGAGGGGGGGCGAATTATAGGGGAAATCAGAGGGGATGAGAGTTCT
>NC_027755.1:28441090-28451751 GCF_000695525.1 Brassica oleracea var. oleracea | reverse complement strand
GAGGAACGGATCCCTCGGAATATACCGAGGGAACAGTTCCTCGGAATAAACCGAGGAAAAAGTCCGTCGGTATACTCCTATCGATCGATGTATATATGTCCAAACACGCATCGATCGATGAACTTCCGAGGAATTATCCCGACGAAGTTCTACCTCGGTATATTCCGAGGACTTTTCCGACAAACAAGGGATCCTCGGAATTTCCTCGGAAATTTATTTCCTCGGAATTCCGTCGGAAAATTCCGAGGGATTTCAGAGGAAAAAAGAAATTCCGAGGAATTATTTCCGACGACGTGTTTCGTCGGAATTGCGTCGGAATAACGATATTCCGACGAAATTCCGACGATTTTTTCCCTCAGAATCCTTGATGTTTTCTTGTAGTGATACGACTAAGTGTGGCGCTTAGTTACGTGATATTAGGCGCCATCTTTGGAGGAGAAAAAAAAAACAGTATGGGCCTATTCGTTTGTACATCTGGAAGATGCATTCAGATGGTCCATCTAGATGTCTTATCCAGATGCTCCATCTATGTGTTGTTCGTTTTTTCATTTCGTTCATGCATCTAGATGAATCATTTGAATGCAACTATGTTCGTATGCTTTTCATTTTTTAACTTCCATCTACATCCAGGTGGACTTGTTAATAAAATGATTAAAATATAACTTTTAACGTTTCGGCGGAAAAATAGCATTTTTACGGTTTTGCCGGAAAAATATTTTTGCGGTTTTTGAGGAAAAATGTGTTTTTGGCGAAAATGTGCATTTTTGTTGTTTTGGCGGAAAAATACGTTTTTATGAGTTTAGCGGAAAAATACGTTTTGCGGTTTGGACGGGAAAAGTGTGTTTTACGGTTTTGGCGGGAAAAGTGTTTTTGACGGGAAAAGTATTTTTTCACGATTTTGGCGGGAAAAGTATTTTCGCGATTTTGGCGGAAAAAGCATTTTTGCGGCTTCGAGGAGAAAATACATTTTTTCCGGTTTTAGGTGGGAAAATACATTTTTCCGATTTTGGCGGAAAAATGCGTTTATCCGATTTTGGCGGGAAAATTGCGTTTTTCCGATTTTGGCGAGAAAATGCGTTTTTCCGGTTTTGGCGGGAAAATGCGTTTTCCGGTTTTGGCGGGAAAATGCGTTTTTCCGGCTTTGGCGGAAAAATTCCGTTTTCCGGTTTTGGCGGGAAAATTCTGTTTCCGGTTTTGGCGGGAAAATTCTGTTTTCCAGTTTTGGCGGGAAAATGCGTTTTTCCGATTTTGGCGGAAAATGCGTTTTTCCGGTTTTGGCGATAAAATGCATTTTCCGGTTTTGGCGGGAAAATTGCGTTTTCCCGTTTTGGCGAGAAAATTACGTTTTTCCGGTTTTGGCGAGAAAATGCTTTTTCTGGTTTTGGCCGGAAAATGCTTTTTGGAGTTTGGCGGGAAAATGCGTTTTTTGGGTTTTGGCGGGAAAATGCGTTTTTTTTTGTTTTGACGGGAAAATGCGATTTTTTCGGTTTTGGTCGAAAAGTGCGGTTTTAATGGCTTGGCCGAAAAATGTGTTTTTATGGAAATATGTGTTTTACGTTTTTTTGCGGAAAAACGCATCTTGCGGTTTAGACGGGAAAGTGTGTTTTTCAGTTTTTGCGAAAAAATGCATTTTTTGGTTATATCAGAAAATGTATATGCAAAAAATAGAATCTAGGGTTTGAAAATAATATTTTGATTTTAAAAAGTCATTTTTGTCATTTATCATGTTGGACTGAACTAGATGCACCTGCATCCAGATGCACCTGCATCCAGATGCACCATCAAGACTCACCTTCATTTGGGTGAGAATTTGAGATAAGTTTTTAAAAATTCAACTGGGTGATCCATCTGAATGTAGCATTATAATGCACAAAACGACATCGATTTGCATCTTCACCCAGATGATCATCTGGGTGAGCAAACGAACAGGCCTATGTAGATATAAATTAAAGATATAGACTTTGCCTCCTCACATGTCCAGTAAGATCACTGTAACCAATCATATTGTCTAGTAATGTCATTGCTTGTATTATTTTCTACGGACGATGAATTCATTAAAACGCCTACATTACGTAAAGTACTCTTCTTTATCAACTTTTGCAATAGTCTGTATCTTTTATCATCAATATGTAGTTATCCATAACCCATAGTTTAGAATCTCCATTACTATCAAAGTGAAAAACATTTAGATTAGGATATTTATCTCTAGATATTTATGGCTTTGGAAACTATACATACCTCTACACTTCTTCACCTAACTAAATAGGTAAGAAGTGTATTAAAAAATTTACAGAAATAAGAAATTGTGTTGATGACCTTCCAGTCGAATATACACATTTAAAACAATTTATTGCTTCATATTATCGATTTCAGGAATCATTTATACAAACATGATCTAAGCAAATCTAAAGCTAACGATTTATAAGATAATCTTCTTCTTCTTTTTTTGCTAAATTACGTATTACTCGCTAAAAGTAGATATGTTAAGAGTGACCGCAAAAAATACCCTGTTATCAACTAGCTCCCTTGTGACTCGATTTCCTTGATATATTCATCTCGTCTTACTAGGCCTTTTCTTCAACTATAAGACATTAAAAATTATACTCTCTGTATATTAATTGAGGATCTTTTAAAAAGTTTTAACCTGAATTTTGTAAAAGTAAAAAAAAGTTCATTCTATGTAGCACTTGTGTATGCCTTCTAAATCTTATTTCAAAAAAATTCTAGAGCACCTTATATAAATTATAGTCTAAAAATTATACTTTCTAGCAAAATAATATTTCGCAGAATATATCAAATCTTTATTGTTTCACATGCTTTTTTAAAATAAAACCTACAGAATTACCTAATGTGATTAAAATACATATATAACAATTAATGATTTTAAAGAATAAAGATTTGATAACAATTTGTATACTTTTTATCATTTTTGTTTATTTCTTTATTATTAAAATAAATTACATAATTATATTAATCATATAATAAAAATCTAGATTTTTTTTTGTATATGTTGTATTTTGAATTTTCCAAAACGAATATAAATTACTAAAATTGTTAAAAGTCTTTACATAAATTTTTATGATCAAGGTTTAAATTTTTTTCTATATTAAGATACAATGATTATAAGACGATATGAAGAAATAATTTTATTTTAATAGGTTTTTATGTTAATATATACACATATATATATATATATATATATATATATTTTCATATCGTTTAAATTAGACTATACATCGTATGAAAATGTATACTTATATTTTGATATTTGCATTGAATATATATTGAAAAGTTAATATTTTAATTTTTAAATCTTCATTGTTTTTAAATGATTAAAAATTATTGAAATTATCCCACATTAAAAAAAAATTTGTTGGTGTAAACTTTTGTTACACAAATATGCAAATAATCATAAAATCATATGAGTAGAAACTTTATTTAATAAATATCCATATTAAAAGTGTACTATATATATATATGTTAATATCATTTAAATTTAATTATATATCATATACAATTAATAAGATTGATTGTTTTGATTTATTTACCCTAAAATGATTGCGAATAAACAAGAGTGATAGTTTGATTTATATGCACACGCCAATTTATTACATAATAATAATTGATTTCTTAGTTATTTAATATATATACTTATTATGTTATTATTTCATAATATGCAGAAAAACATAAAATAAATAATAAATATAAATATTTATTCTGCAAAAGGTGAAGATCTTAACCTAAGTATGTATCTCTTTAATTATTTTAAATCATAAGCTTTAATTATTTTAAATCATAAGCATTTTCTAAATCTCAGGTCAAAACAAACAAACGAAATGAGAATAAATTTCAAAATCAATATTTATATCGAATAATAACCAAAATGAAAAAGAGAAAAATATAGAAGATAGATAGAATTAGCACGTGAACGTAAACTTCTCGTAACCATAATTAAATTTTAAATTACTAAATCGTGATATAAAACCGAGCTGACATAGTTTCATTGTAATCAAGTAGATCCGAGATTTTTCGACCTAAAAGTTAGGTTCTTATGCGGTAAGTGATTTTTTGACCTAATTTTTTTTTTAAATGGGATCAGCTTACCAGTAAACAAATTATGTAATTAACAAAAGGTTAAAAAAATTGTTTAAAGACCAAAATATTAATTCAATCAAGAATATAAATTTATTTTTCCGTATAATATTTTTAAAATAATTTTTTTATATAAATTTATCATGCGCTAGACGCATATCTTATCCTAGTAATTAAGTAAAATAAAATCTGACAACATAAAAGCTTATATATTAGTTCTGATACGGAAGATACACCATCTTTGACCGCAGCGCTGTGTTAGGTTGGCCATCTCTCGCTTCTAGGCTCTCGGTCTGGGAGGGGAAATAGTCAAAAGCTCTTACCTCACATTATTAGTTAGTTATTCGAATCTTTGTATTATACAGTGGGTCCACTCCGAACTGCATTTTGTCAATAAAGTTAATGATTTTGAAGTATTTACTTTTTTTTTTTAACAACAAATCAACGAAGTATCTAATCAATTAAAAAAAGTATAAATAATAAATACCCCTAAAACTTACAAGTTATTTACAATACAATGCTTTTGAAGTATTAAATTACCCCAAGTTTAAGCAATTTATGTTTTTTCCTTTTTTATTAAATTATTTTCTAAATCTCTTTTACTTTCCTTAAAAAATTCGGTGACATTAATTTAGGAAAACCAGTTTACCATTGCTTCGGTACAAAAATATTTTTCAAAAATATAACAATCAATCTAATCAATTAAAAAAGAAGTACAAATAATAAATACCCCTAAAACTTACAAGTTATTTACAATACAATGCCATTCAAGTATTAAATTACCCTAAGTTTAAGCAATTTATGTTTTTTCATTTTTATTAAATCATTTTCTAAATCTCTTTTACTTTCCTTAAAAAATTCGGTGACATTAATTTAGGAAAACCAGTTTACCATTGCTTCGGTACAAAAATACTTTTCAAAAATATAACAATTAACGCCTATTATTATGGAAGTAATAATGAATGTCTTTTAAAAAAATAAAGGTTATTTATTACTGTTACGTTTTATATAATAATATAGTCATATACATAACTCAAGTATATTTTTCCACGTTCAGCTACCTTTGAAACATACCATAATTAAAACAAAGAAATAGTTGATTTACATAAGTAAACCCACACATGCGAAAATACATAATTTTATGTATTTTTTATATAAATAATAGTCCAATGCAAATCAAATATGATGAATGTTGAAGAATATAAAATATTCAACCTCAAATTTAAATAATATATATAATAATTTTATTATACATTAAAAATTTGATCCACACAAAAAATAATATGCTTGTACCAACACGTGATTCATATTCTAACTGTTTGAAACCAAAATAAAATTGCTCAATATAAATTATAAAAAAATATTTAAAATACCACATTAAATAATTATTTCATACGGTAAATTTTTAAAATATAGACTACTATTTGTACACTATAAATATTTATTAAAAAGGTAAAAATAAATACTTTTGTACGACTAGTCCGGGTTCGAGCTCTAGTTTACTTTATATGCTCTTCTCAAAAGCCTCATGAACCTATGTTATTTTCCAGTAGGGTTTCACGTTCTTTTTTCTTCCTTATGTTAACTCGTTTTCTCATCGTATATTCGCATTTACTTTTAAATCGATTGCATAATACAAATTAACAAAAAGAAAATATGGTGGATCTAGAATTCTCTTCAATCTTAGAGCACCGTATTTGAACTTATAGAAGATTATCTTTTCGTCGTGTCAAACTGATGCATGGAAGAATGAGAAATAATCATTGATGAATAGAGAAAATCAGAAAATAGAAAGGGAAAATAACAATTATCGAGTACGTCATAACATTCTCTAAAAAAAAAAAGTCAAACTCTCTCTAGCTCTTTAATCGATGACAAACGTTTGGAAACTTCCGACCACTGCTTCAGCCGCGAATCCACCGCCGTTCTCCACCCGCAAACCTTCCCCCTGACCCGCCTGACCTAGCCTCTCCTCTCTCCCCCATGACTATCCTCCTCTTTC
Source organism: Brassica oleracea var. oleracea (assembly GCF_000695525.1). Classification (NCBI taxonomy): domain Eukaryota; kingdom Viridiplantae; phylum Streptophyta; class Magnoliopsida; order Brassicales; family Brassicaceae; genus Brassica; species Brassica oleracea. Next base: position 28,445,657 of record NC_027755.1, on the reverse strand, counting down.
ATCTTCATCTAAAACTGTTTTTTCAAACCATTCAAAAAAGAAAGGTTCGTTGATTCCTCAAACCCTTCCAACTGGTGCTATTCCTAAGCATCTGCTGACTGCTCCTTCAAGTACGGGCCTTCTCCTAGTAGCTGAAAGCTTGAAAACTGGATCTCACGATTCAACAACTAGTGTTCCTAGATCTGAAGCACAAAATTCCAGTGTTCAAGAGCATGATTATTGGGAGGTTCTTGGGGCGGGGTTCTTATATTCTGCTAAGAACCTCACCTTAAGAACCCTCAATAATCATGCTCTTACTCCCCGTACAAGAAAACCTTATCCAAAAATTTACCACTATCAACCGTACTTCATCTTCTCCCGTCCATACCAACAAAGCCTCATCCTCTCTAAAAACTACCACTGCTTCTCACCCTACAAACAAAACCCCCTCAATTCCTACTACAGAAAAATCCCTCCCCATATCTTTAGCCTCTCCTCAAACCCTACTCCACCTCTAACTGCCCCTCCTGCTCCGTCTTTGGTAGAGAGGTTGCGTCTAGCAGAAGATAAAACTCTCAAGAGACTTGCACCAGTAACACTCTCGGAATCTGGCAGGCCGAGAAGTCATTCCTGACTCTGTCTTTGCAACGGGAGCTGAAATCCATAAGGACTTCATCATTTGTTACTACAATGGAAAAGCTCCTCCTTTTAATCAGATACAGAGTGTGTTCAATCACATGTGGGGCAAAGGACAGAAGCTAGAAATCCATAACAACCCACTTAATCGATCAACGATTGTCAGGATACCGAATGCGTACCTGCGACAGAAAATATTGGATAAAAACATATGGTATGTGGGTGATTCTATGTTCCATACTGCGCAATGGACTTCGGAGCACTCTAAGGCAACCCCACCACTGAAGGCAATCAAGATTTGGGCTCATCTTACCGGAGTTCCTTTAGACTTGAGGCATCTTACCGGAGTTCTTTTAGACTTGAGGCATCAACAGGGACTCAGCCTTGTTGCAGGACTAGTTGGAGAACCGAAGGAAACCGACGACTTCACAAAGAATCTTGTGAGCTTAACTCTCTCTCATGTCAAAGTGGAAGTGGACCTCACAAAACCCCTGCCATCTGTTGTAGAATTTGAGAGACAAAGTGGGGAAGTCGTGGAAGTCCTTGTTCATTACCCCTGGACACCGCCAACGTGTTCCCACTGTCATGAGCTTGGTCACATTGTAAAAAATTGTCTCCTTTATGAACCTCCTCCCCCTGCTGCTGCTGCTGGTTCTCAAAAGGAGTCAGGAAAATCCAATATTCATCCCCAGTCTGCAACTAAAACTCGTCCTGCTGTATACAAAGAAACCTAAAGAAACCATACCTCTCAATCCCTCAACTCACCCTGTGATCCCTGATCCTTCATCCTCATCCTCTCTCCCCCCTGACCCTGTTACCCCTTCTCCTTCTATACTGAAATCAACTGATGCTCCTGTTGATATGATCATAGAAGCTCCCACCTCTCTCTCCATTGATCCACCTTTAGCCTTGCTGTTAAGCCATCCTGCTCTTCCATCCCCTGATCACCCTCCTAGGCTGCCCTTAAAAAGATCTCGATCTTCACCCACTTTCTCTCCGTCGGTTACCTCTAATCCTAACCCTTTTTGTCCCTCATCAAACCTTCCTATCATTACCCTTTTTAAAAATTCCTTAGCCACTAAAAATCCTCCATCTGATCCTCTTCCTCAAACCAACCCGTTTTCTTCTCTTGACTCTTCTTTTGTTACTCAAGGTGCTCCTCAATCAAATGAGGACCCTAATCTTTCATCTCAATGAGTGTATAACTCTTTTTTTGGAACGTCTGTGGCCTAAATGACCCGGATAAGCATCGGCATTTTGCAAGTTGGCTACTTTTTCATAAACCCCTTTTTGGAGCTATACTTGAAACTCATATAAAAGAACATTTTTTTAGTTCCATTATGTCCAATCTCTGCCCACCGTGGAACTTTACATCAAATCACTCTGAGGATGAGGATGGGAGGATTGTTTTGATCTGGAAAAACCCTGTCTCAAGACAAGTTGTTGGTAAAAGTAGGCAGTCTCTAACCTGCCTATTATCTCTCCCAAATCAACCTCCATTCTACTATACCGCTGTCTACGCTTCCAACCTATCAGAAGATCGAAGTGATCTCTGGATGGAGTTGATCAACATTCAGAATTCTTTAAGTCTAGACAGTCACACTTGAATGATAGGAGGTGATTTTAACCAAATCATATCTCCGAATGAGCACTCATCTCCGACTGTCTCTGCCTTTGACAATCAGATGTATCAATTCAGTGACTGTCTACTACAATCAGGAGTGTTTGATCTGAGGTTCACTGGTCCTACCCTTACTTGGACTAACAACCAACCTTCAAACCCCATCACTAAAAAGCTTGACAGATTCTTTGTCAATAGCTCAACCATCTCTTCATTTCCCCACGCCCATGCAACTTTCCTTCCCCAACTATTCTCTGACCATTGTCCTTGCTTAACTGACCTAGCCTACAGCCTGCCCAAAGCCGGTACTCAACCTTTCAAATTCCAAAACTACCTCACAAAACACCCAAACTTCTCAACGGTGGTAAATGACGCTTGGATTCGTGCCGGAAGCATGTGCAATACTCTAACTGAGTTCTGTTGGAAGTTAAAAGTCATTAAATCGTGAGAACTATTCAAAAATACAAGAGAGAGTGAGTGAAACTTACAGTTTGTTACAATGTGTGCAGGTAACAACCCTCCAATCACCATCTTCGCAGCTGTTCCAACAAGAGAGAGACTTTCATCAAAAATGGTTATTTCTGCGGGAGATAGAAGAAGCTTACTTTAGACAAAAACCGAGAATAAACTGGCTGAGGGAAGGAGATTTCAATACCACTTACTTTCATCGCATGTGTCAAGTGAGAGCAAGCTATAATGCAATCCGTTCTTTTCAAACGAGCGCTGATACCTTTGAAACAAACCCACTGGAGATGAGTTTTCTGGCAGTAGCTCACTTCAGAGCTATCCTTGGCCCTCAACTGTATCATCCACCTGCCTTCTCCTCGCCCTACTTCTGGTTTGTCGATCTCATAGAGTTCCAGTGTTCTCCCCAACAGGTACAAACCATGCTCGCTGCACCCTCTTCAGATGAGATCAAAAAGCTCTTCTTCAAGGTCAATCCAAACAAAGCTCCAAGGCCAGACGGGTTGACTTCAGGTTTCTTTAAAAGTGCTTGGGATTCTGTGGGAGAAGAAGCAGTTATTTCAATCAAACACTTCTTCTCACATGCTTTCCTACCAACCACAACAAATTCAACCATTCTCACGCTAGTACCTAAATTCCCTGGTGCCTCAAAAGTGTCTGACTACCGTCCTAGAGCATGCCTAAATACAGTCTACAAGGTCATATCCCGCCTACTGGTTGCAAGACTAAAGCCCATACTACAGGATCTGATTCTACCATGTCAGACTGCTTTGTAAAAGATCAGCTCCTAACTGAGAACACAGTTCTAGCAAGCGATCTAATACATGGGTATCACAAGAACAAGGGAGCAAGTACAATTACCATTAAAATGGATATTGCAAAAGCATTTGACACCCTCTCTTGGGAATTCTTGTTCTCTTGTCTTCAAGGACTGCGGGTGCCTCCTCATTTTCTCTCACTGCTCAGAGCCTGCATTTGTTCAACGAGTTTCATGGTGGGTTATAATGGAACAGTCTCAGGATATTTCAAAGGCAAAAGAGGTTTAAGGCAAGGTGATCTTTTATCTCCCTACTTATTTGTGATTGCGATGAACTGCCTATCTTTCATGCTTAATGATGCAGCATCACGAGGGAGAATAAAATATCATTCAAAGTGCTCAAAAATGAAGCTCACTCACCTATCCTTTGCGGATGACCTCTTGATATTCATTGATGGCTCCCTGGACTCTGTTCAAAAAGTTCTACAGGTCCTCCATGAGTTTGAGTGGCGTTCCGGTTTAGTAGTCAGCTTCCAAAAAACAAGTTTTTTTTGCATCAGGAATGACTACTCAAGAAATAGAAACAATTCAGGCATATACTGATATGACTTGTGGGACACTACCTGTGCGATACTTAGTGATATCTTGTGTATTTACATAGTTTTAGCAATCATTTTAGTTCTCAATTTGTCCATTTAGATGCATTTAGAGTAGATTTAGGTGCATTGCATATACATTTGTCTCTATTAGGTGATGGAGATGCTATTTGGTGAGTTTGGACCCTTTGAAGATGGTTTAGAGACAAGAAAGATGATTTTGGTTCATAAGACGAGTTCCCAACAGTCCCATCGGCCAAATGCAGCGGACAAGACAAGCCGCTGGAGAAATCCACTACTCCCTGCCCGATATCTGGAAGATGCAGCGGCCAAACGACAAGAAACATGCCGCTGGAGTGTCCAGCGGCCAAATGACATGTCAAAAACCAGCTGCAACACTTAGAAAAATATGCACTTCTGTTTTTACCAACTTTTTACCCAAATTATCTTGGGTCAACCCAGGCTTGTTGGGTCAACCCAGCTCGTTTTTAGACCACTATAAATACTTTTTAG